>NC_080422.1:28754094-28906642 GCF_029873635.1 Malania oleifera
TAAGTAATGCTGAGAATAAAATAATATAACCCTTTAGAAATAAGACCATGTAACTCCATCCAATTTAAAGGGCACATGACTTTAAATGCATGAGTTATCTTAATTATCTATAAAAGGAGAATTCTTGGGAGAGGTATGAGATCTTAATTAAGTTCTAGCATGCATATTCTTACACATAATCAATGTGTCTCTACAAAAAAAAAAAAAAATTAATATTTTAAGTAAACTATATGTTTATTAACTATACGTTTATTATTAATAGTGAAGAAAATAACAAAATAAACATTTCACTTTGGATGAGTACATGAACTTAAATAAATTATGGTGTAGAATATTTGTTATTAATGTGTATGAAGTAAAAGTCTTCCGTACTTTTTACAAACATAGGGATACACAATTCTCTTAGAAGGTTTGAATGATTTAAATGAGAAAGGGTGCTGAATTTAGGGTTGTAAATGAAATTTATCGAATCGAAACTTGTCATGTTGGAACTTATTTATTAAAATTTTAATTGAGTTTGAGTCTAAACATCTTAAAAATAAGAAGGGGAGTTATTTATTGATGCAAATTAACGAGTTAAACAAGTTCTTATCAAATCGAGTCATCAAACTATTTATGAATATTTTTGTCATTTGCCACTGAGTGGTTGTAAAATATGAGAGAGAGAGAGAGAGAGAGAGAGAGAGAGAGAGAGAGGGGATGGGGTTTTGCTGAAATACTACATAAAAAATTGGAAATAAAAAAAAGTAAATAAGAAGCAAAAAAAAAACATAGTTTTTAACATAAATATTTAATTTAAAATAGAATAAACACAATTGTAGGGCAAGTAGGCTAATACTTATAGAAATGAATTCAACCGACTATTGAAAAGTTGATTTTAAGCAAAGCATACTTTTGAAAAGTAAGCTTTAGTTCAAATGTCATTTCAAGCATTTAAATGTCAAGGAGGAGAGAGAATTGACTTTTGGGAAGTCAGTTCTCATTTAAATGTGCATGGAAATTAGGGAGGTTCAAAGGAGAGAGAACAGACTTTTGGAAAGTCGGTTATATATTTAAAAATTATTTAAGGCTACATTGGGGATTCAGAAGAGAGAGACCAGACTTTCCAAAAGTTGGTTCTCTATTAAGAAATTATTAAAATATGCATTTAATAAAGTAAGAGGCCATTGAAATCACAGAAGTGAGAGGAACGAGAACTGACTATTGGAAAGTCAGTTATGCCCCTCCATGCATGCAACATGCTTCTCATGTACTTTTAAATTTTGTTGTAGTTGTTATTTATTAATAAATAAAAAAAGTTAAAAATTTTGTAAAAAGAGTTGAAAGGAAATTATAAAAGTTGAATTAATTTTTTATGTTAACAATATTTATAGGAAATAGGAAAATAATAATAAATAGTTTTATACTATTTGTTTGTGCAAATAGTTCTTAATTTTTTTAAATAATTACAAAAAATGACACCTTACTTTTATTTTTTAAAATATATACATATAAACATACACATATATGAAAGTTGAGAGAGAGAGAGAGAGAGAGAGAGGGTGATGACGTGGTTCTTGCTGCATTATGGGTTCAACAAAAGTTAGTTATGCCCTGCCGATTCTAATTAAATATAAATTTTCATGAATATTAGAAAAATTGACTTTTCAAAGTCGATTATGCCTTTTCCAAACACACAACATCCTTTCAATTTATGTTTTAATCTTTTCCATTTTCCTTAATTTTTTTGTTTTTAATTTTTTTTCCCAATATTTATTTGTTTTGGATTTATGAATAATTATAAAAATTTGCGAAAAGGGTTGAAAGGAAATTACAAAATATGAGTTCATTTTTTTTTATTTTTACAATATTTATAGCAAAGAGAAGAATAATAATAAACAATTTTCATACTATTTGTTTATACAAATAGTTTTTAATTTTTTAAATAATTACAAAAAAACCACGTTATTTCTAATTTTATATATATATAATTTCCCACTTCTCTCTCCCTCTCTCTCAACTTTCATGTATATATATATATATATATATATATATATATATATATATTTATATTATAGTGTCTAAATTTATAAAACTCTATTGTGCGCCAAATCAACAATTTTTAAGTTGGGAAAAAGATGTATATTATATTTGTAAGTTAGGGAAAATGTACGAACTCAACAATTTTTAATGAAACAAAGGGGTGATAATTTCTAGTTGTTGCTAAAATAAATACTACTTCTACATAACTATCAAGTTTAATGGAACGAGTTTTCTTAAAAGACAAACTAATTTAATAAGAGTGAGAAAGAAAGAGAGGAGGGGTGGGAATTGAATAAGTGTACATATACACTGTAAAATAAAAATAAAAATGAACATATACATATACTATAATGTCACAAAAAAATAAACAACAATGCACCAAAAAATACAATCATGTCCTACAAGGTCGCGGTCTTCTCTGTCTCAGCAACCATTCACATGACTGTTGTTGCTTTGTGGGTACATGGTGCACCCGTCATTGTCTCCCACATCCATGTGCATCCTCGTTCATATGTGATGTCTCTGGGATCTATTGCCAGCATCATCCTCTAGCATCTCACCAAACATGTAGAATGGCGAGGCCCAGCACAACATATCCTATATGGCGCCTACTTAGCAACTACGATGTCATTGTCAGATACGACATCATATGCACCATCATCGTCGACAAGGGCAATCCTATGAACTAACTAGTGAGCCTCATCCACCATGAATTGCATACAAGCCACTACCCTCGGTATAGCCGAACATGCAAGGATGTAGTCAAATAATTAAATGTCTTCCATCATTTTCTCCTATAACAAAAGAGTTGTATGTTAATCATATGCGTAGACTAATTTATTCACTTACCACTATCATATGCAGACCGGTGGTTATGCTGATGCAGTGAACAATGATGGACCTATACCACCAACTATATCCATCGTCGACCCACAAAGGTGTAGGCCTAGGGAGTGGAATCTCAGTCAATATGTGTACGACATGGTCTAGTCGTCGTTGCCACATCTTGAGGGTATGATTGTAGTAGGTACACCAGTCGGTGTTCTAATTGTCGTGCTCATCATAGTCATGCTTATCCCTATAATGACCATCTAGTTCATACCTTGTGTAAGGTTGATAAAGGATCTGCTACCTCAGCCTAATTGTTGCTTGACTCGGTCTGATAGGTGTCACTCCATAATCTGAAAGAAGATCAAGAGAGTTCAAATAAGCCAAACTTGCACTCCACTACAGCAGATACATGGTAGTCCCGCGTAGATATCTGTTGTATATGACATCCATATAAACTGCTAAAAAACGATACATGTAAGAACAATACTCAACATTAAGTAATGACATTATACAATTCTAATGGTAATAAAGATGTATTACCTGATCCTCATGCATCACATCAATGTCATATCAGTATGACCATAGAGTATGCATAGGGACATGTGGAGCATGAAATGAAGCATGCCACTTGCAATATATTATATTCACATAAACTTGGACATAACTTTTATTTATTAAACAATATAAAAAGACACTTCAATTTTTCAATGTATGCAAAGTAAAACACATACTAGCCTGACGGCCAATGGGTATGATCCATTGCCGACATCAGTAGGAAGACATGGTATGCCAAGTATAATAGGAGGAATGATGGGCATCCGCTCCCATGCCCAAACCTGCAAAAGGAACATTGGTCCTTCAACTGAGTGTGCCCCCCTATAACCAACCTACCACATCTCTTTGTATAGCTATGCAAGTGCAGCACTACCCTAGCTATGCCTGGATGTTATCTCTACAAGACGCTGAGGAGAGGCAAGAACATCAATAAGGCATAGTACTGTAAATTGTTGACAAACAATAAGCCGCATATGAGGCGTAATATGTACACTCGAGCGTACTGCATTACTTGCTCCTCTGATGCATCATTATCAAGTCTCAGTAGTCACTGTCCATTTACATCATCGATAATGAGGAGCCAGACTATTCGCTTTAACTAGTGGGGGTCACATCTAAGGAGTCAAAGACAAAGGTTGGGCCAATCATGCAGTGTTGTGCCCGTAACAGCATCGTCGTCTATTGGTAATATCGCCATGATGACAACATCCTGCGGCGTTACTATTGCCTTGCCACAAGGGAAGTAAAACATGTGAGTCTTAGGCCTCCAGCACTCCAACAATGAACTAATCAAATGGTGATCAAGTCAAATGAACTAAGTCTAATATAGTAGATAGAAACCGGGTAGACGGATTCACAGAATAGTCCTAGGATCAGCATACCACTGCATCTCTTGTGTGTGTGTGCACTGATGCCCTTTAAAGGCATCATAATGATTCTCCTCCCATGCCTAGTGAGAGGGATGGAGAGCCCCCAACATAAGGAGTGAAAAATTGATCAAACTAAGATCCATGCTGTAGAAAGATATGGCAAAATAAACATATCCTTAGTGAAGATGTTTACTAAGTATTAGAGAATTTCTAATATATATTACAAAAAAAGAAGAACTTATTTTAACAATAATATATTCAATAAACAGTGATGGACCGGTAGTAAATTTTGTCTACCATTTCAATTAGAGAAGACACAACAATTTACGTGGTTCGGCTATAAAGCCTACGTCCACGAAAGGGGGTTATTGTTCCAATATTAAGAAAATAATACATCAGGGAGATCAATACATCACATTTACAACAATTACAAATCAAATACAAATAGTATGCTACTAACATTCACAAATAAACACAAAAAATTATGCATAATATACACATTAAGTAGACATCAATGTGATGGTCCAGCTCCATCATTACTTGCAGTCCTCCTTGGACACCGAATGCTCTTCGCGGCAGAAACCGTACCTTATCTCCCTACTGCTCTCTCGTATGTCCATTTCATTATGTAATCTGAAACTCTTTGATCGACCTTTTTTGCCTACTCAACTGTCAATTTTCATATGACATTTATGCTACTAAATCTGTCCAATACTCTTCATGGATGACAGGGATGAAGTCCATTGCATATGCACCATAATGCTCCATTGTCATAAAACAAAGGTCAACATAAAGACTGTAACCTAATCTCCTCGACCCACACACAACTAAAAAATGAGAACAAAGGTAGTGTAGATTTTGCCACTTCCCATATGTATACTGTAGTCCCTTTATGTCACAGGTTTGAATATTCCGACTCTTCTTTGGTTAGCATAGTACAATTAGAATACTAAACAATTTCCTTTCAATATTAAATTTTATGACCTCATGTCTAGTGTACACCATCCCTCCTTTGCATTTGCAACAACAAATGTGGGGTGTAACCGTTCCCCGACTCCATCGTTTGTCAAGATGCTTCCCGTCGGGCATTGAATTACTACATAACACGATAAAAAGTCATCTATACAGTGGCAGCTATTGGTAAACTGTGAGTTCCTTTCATAACGACATTAAAGCATTCAACCAGATTAGTAGTCATGTTTTCATACCTTTGACCATCATCATGACATTGCATCCACATATGAAGAGGGATCTTTTAAAAAAAAAAGATTTAATAGGTGGCCCACCATCTGTTCGGATCCTTTCCATCGGACAATTGAATTTCCTAACTAGGTGTTCCCTACCAGATATTTTAACTATCCACTTCAACATAGTATTCTATACCCTCTTATTGAAGTTACTAACAATGTGATGCAAGCAAACCCTATTGTGTGCACGAGGCGGATTTTAGTTAACATTATGACAAACAACACCAATAATATCAGGATGTCTATCAGATATAAGACACAAATTATCACGGTTAGACACTTTATCCCGAATGCACTGAAAAAATCAAGACAATGTTGGAAGACTCTCCTCCTCAACAATTGCAAAAGCTATAGGAAATATTTTCTAGTTTACATCAAGGGCCATTGAAATTAGTAATTTCCCTTTATATTTCCATCAACACAAAGAAATGGAGGACAATGACAAGATCCCTCAATTGAGGCTAAAAATGACTAAAAAAACACATGTCAAAATGGCATAGTTGTTAGCATCAAGAATATCTCTCCATACCCACTTCACCTTTCTATGAAGATTTGATTCACACATAGGATGCATCCACTTTGGCAACATTTGAAATGAAAGATCCCAGTCTCCAAAAACCCTTGTAACTGTCATTTGCTTCCTAAGTCATACCTTTATATAGGATACGTGACATTCGCAACTAAGGTCGATTTCAACTGTTTATGGTCCTGTGAAAGAGTCTCATTGATGCATGTGTAGGGGCCTCTACACTGTGTAATTTCATCCATGCTTTCTACATCAACATGCATGCAACCTTCAAATACAACTCTCATTTGCATTGCACCTAACAACCCATGTTGTTGGGCTCGATTGCACTACATTGAAGTTATGGTGTGTTTGCGCATAATGCACTTGTATAAAGTGTATCAGATCATCATTTTTTTTTTCAAAAATCATACCTTTACAAAATTCTGAAACACCATCCCCTTGGGTTCCCTTACGGGAACTTTCAAATTGGGTTATGATATCACTAACTTCAGCATCGATCATGTACGCTAATGGTGGCACAACGTGTACCTATTCCTCACCGATAGTTGTGTTCTCAAGAGCATGACAATTTCTTCATTCCAAACCCCATAACCATCTAGTCCACCCAACTCATTTACCCCCCTTATTCCTCTTCAAAATCCTCCCCTAAATTATCTTCTTTCTCTAATTCATGGTCACATTCAATGTCAGGTCATAGTGGCTCGACCATGTATGGCCCCTCTTATTCATAACAATTGATGGAACCATTTGAAAGTCTGGTATAAATACAACTCGAATTGAACTTTGATCATGCCTATATTCAGTTGATTGTCGTGGTTTATCATGAAAATTGGGCCCCGCATTGAATCCATGCAAATTAACCTCCTCATATGCAAACTCTATTAACAAAAATTCTGGTTGAAACAATGCACTTGACACATCATTCAAATCCAAAGTTGTCATCACCTATGAATGGTGATCGAATAGTCTATTTGTCTCAGCAGTATCGAATTCATTATATGATTAAGGATAAAAAAAATGTCTCCCTCTGCACAGTTGATGCTCCACCCATACTCTTACTTCAAGTGATGCGTTTAACAAAAAATTCAGTAATATACACATCAGGATAAGAACTTTGTGGGTCCAATCTAATCAACACATCTACATCATCCTTTATTGGGACTTCGACATATGTTACATTTCCACCACCCCCTCATTGCTGATATCTTGAACTCAATTCTAATATGTAATTTTTCTTATCAACTTCTAATCCTTCATATATTTTCTATTTAAGACTTTCTAAATTCATTCTTTTTCTAACTAGAATTGCCTTCGTTGGCCCTATACTACACTCAATACTGGCCGACCTATATATAATCCCACTGTCAACGTATAATAAAATCGTAATTTTGTTAACTGACGAACTTGATGCCATTATGAATTTTCAATACAAATTAAGATATTTCAATTTTCAACTAAACTTATTGACTTTTTGAGTTCGATCCTTGTTTTGATGTCGATAAAGCATATGTTTCTTATGTGTGTATTTAGCATGTGAATAGGTCCATTAATTTAACATACACATAAGGCAATAACGATGGAAGCTTGCAGGACTTAAAGCCTATACGATCAAGCGCATTCCATGAAGTTAGAAGAGCAAAAATATGAAGAAAACGTTTATTTCTTATTGTAATTACATTTAATTTTTATTATTTGGTTTGTAATAATGCAGACATCTACATGATATGACTTGAATACTCAGATGACCGTAGACAGACCTTAGGGCACCTAGAGTTTAACCAAGAACCCTTTTCATAAAAACTAAAATCAAACAAAGGTTTTGGAACACCATAGGTGACTTCGGTCGACCGACGTTGAATTTTTGGGCTTAATTTAAAAGCCCGGTCGACTGAATCCTTGGCAGTATAAATGTCTTGGTTGACTGAATAGGTCAGAAGTCAACATGTTGAGTTCACTCGGTCGACTATTTTGTTTTGAACACACCGCCCTCGGTCGACCGAACCAACACGTGTCTAACCCCCAACTATTCAACTAGCCAAATGTGTAGTTCATTTTGGCTACGGTCGAACGAACCACATGAGTGGTCAACCAAACCTTAGCTTCGGTCGACCGAACCTATGAAGGGTTCAAAATTGCCCTAAGATGGTCGACCAAATTCGTAGTTCAAAATTAACACGGTCGACCAAACCTATTAATATGGTCGATCGAATCTTGAATATGGTCAACCAAACCTCTTGGGTTGGAAATTTTTTAAATGGCTAAAATGTCATTAACTTTTAATTAAACTTTTCAAAATGTCGAGCGTGTCCCTAACGGTCATAATTTTCAGAAAATCTATAAATACCACATCATAACTCTAGATTAGTAACTTTGATTAGCTCCAAATTCTCTCTAAACTCTTTGTTAATCAAAGTTCTCCCAAACCATTTTTATTGCAAAAATATTTTCATTGAGACAAATCTTTTCATACTCTTCAAACTCTCTTTGATTCTTTCGTCAAAAACATTTTTTTTAAGAGAGTATTTTTATTGGACATTTATTTTTAGATTGTGTTTATTGCAAAAATGTTTTGAGAATAAATCCTATCTTCTCCAAACAATATTATTGCAAATATTCATTGGAGAAAATATTTGTTTTACATTTGATATTTGAAGCTCTTATTGCATGTTTCATATAACATCAAAGATCTTATATATTAATTTTTGCAAAAATATTTTTAGAGCGAACCCTAGGTTTTCCGGTGTATTTGAAAAATATTTTTAGGAGAATATTTTATCAGGTTTCAAATATTTGAAGCATATTATCATATATATCTTTCATTAAAGATTAGAATATTTATTTTGAAAAACACCCTTTCTCTACTGAGCATGAATCATATCATAAGAGAGTGCATATATTTGAGCTTAAACGTGTACGTTTTTGCTTGTATTTTCAAGAAGCACTATTATGTACAAAAATCATTTTTATGTATCAGTTGGGTTCAGCCCAGAATTGAACTTAGGAGTCTCAACCTCATAAGTGAGACCGGTTCGGTTCAGCTCGAAAATTAAACTAGGGAGTCTCAGCCCCGTAAGTGAGACAAGTTGGGTTCAGCCTTGTAATTGAGTTAGGGTTTACCTCGCCCTGTAAGGAGAGGTTGTAATGGCTTCTATTTCGCCCATTTAAGTGAGCAGGTGTAGTAGAATCCTTGGGGGGTATGCCCAAGGCGGGAACATAGGCTGGTTTCGTCGAACCTTGAGAACAAATATCATGTGTCGCCATCTCCTTAACTCATTTAATTTATGTCTTTTAAATTCAGCATGTGTATGCTTGTTCATTTATGGTTATAATTATTTGCATGCACACTTTTTTTTAAATGAGATATGTTGCATGTGTATGTTCACACTTATAGTTTAATTATTTTTCATACACGTTATTATATTGAATGAGATATGATATGTGGTGAATTGGCATAAATGTTTAATTTAATAATTTTTTTTAAAACCCAATTCACCCTCTTTCTTAGGATGACACCAATTCTAACAAAACTAATATTTGTTTTCTTAAAAAAAACTAAATTAAATTAACCTAATGTAATTATTATTTTCTTAAGAAAAAATATATTTTAACTGCGACATAAGAACTATTTTTTTCCTTAAATTATTTTTTTTGTCTAAAAAAATATTTAATATAAATGACTTCTTTAGCAAAAGGTTACTACCATTGAAATTTTTTTCACAATTCTTAACTTCAATTTGAAAGAAATATCTAAATAATAATTTCTCAACAAATATTAATTCTTATTTGCTTTAAATAAACATTATTTCAAAAAATATTTCAACAAATAATTATTTTGAAATAAGTACGAGCTATTATTTTCACAATAAGATTCAAGGTTAAAAAAAATAATTTGTGTAATAATATTAAAATTTTTTAGCATAATAATAAATATTATGATTAAATAATAATAATAAATCTTATTTCATATATATAAACCATCATCTCATGAAAATATATTAATATAAATACACAATTATCATAAACACACCTCAATATCAAATGAAATGAATGTACGAAATGAAAGCAAAAATTTTAAATCAATGAAACTATTCACTGATAGCGTGCTCACTGACCCTTGAAAGAGAGCAACTGGAAGAGTAAAAGATGAAAGTGCCGAGGGAGGTTGGAGGATAAAGGAAGAAGAAAGGAGATGGGGCGAATGGCAAGAGATAGGAAGAAGGAGAGGGAAGAAGAAGAAATAGGTTGGGAGAGTAGGGGGAGAGGGGGCACGCAGGGTGGCAATCCAAAAGTCAGTTCTGACTTTCACTTTTTTTTTTTTTTTTTGTCACCTATGGAAGGGAGTGTCGAGGGGCAGGGGGCAAATGGTGCGAGGGGGCCACGCCAAGGAGTGCGCAGGGGGGGGTGTAGGGGGCGACGCATGGTAAAAAGCCACGAAAATTAAATGTTCACGTCAGAACTGACTTTTGGAAAGTCAGTTTTGACTTTTTATTTTTATTTTTATTTTTTTGCCTTGAGAAGGGAGTGCTAGGGGGGGGTAAAGGACAGGGGGCGCAGGGGGCATGCGACTTTACAGGAACTGACTTTTCAAAAGTCGGTTCTAACACACTTCAATTTTTTAAATACTAAAATCAACTTTTCAATAGTTAGTTGAGTCCATTTTCGTAAATATTAGTCCATCTATCTTATAATTTTGTTTATTCCATTTTTATTTAAATATTTTCGTAAAAACTCAAAAAAAAAAAAAAACATATTGCTTGATGATTCTCAAGTTTTGATTAGGAATAGTGTTGGAATTGGTGTATTTTCAAAAAGGGGATGAATTGAAATTTTAAAACTTCTTCTTAGTTTAAACCAAATATCAGTAGTATTTTGCAACCTAAAGTCTTTCTAAATGGATTCCAATACCCATAAGACTTTAACTGAGCAAATAATCAAAGCAAGTAAGAAGGCTCAGTAATTTACAATCATACACAACAATAAAACATAAACATTCAAGTGCAAGAATTTAAATTATGAAAATTAAAATCAGGCACAAGAAATGCTATTGGGGTTTGGCCAATACTGCCTACGTCCCTACCTCAAGCTCACAAGCAAGAGGATTCCACTAGTTGCTTGCTTAATGGGTGGAGCGACACTAATTACAACACCTTACTAGGATGGCACACCTTGTTCTCTTAAATAGGTCTGAACCAGTCCGGTGCTCTCCTAATCGAGTTAGAGCAATACGGGGCTATTCACAGGGCTAGTCTCCCTCTTTCGACAACCCATTGGGAATACAATAGATAATCAATCATTTTTGTGTACAAACAAATGTGCTTCTAAACTAAGCAAATGATGTGCAACAGTATGCTCAACACACTCACGTATGATGGGATATTAAGCTCAAGTGAGATCTTGTTTAATCAATATATCAACTCACAACAATATGTGTATCTATATGAATATGTGTGAGTAAGTGAGACCTTTGATCCAAGCTAATATATTCACAATATGAATAGTCAAAGAGCCTCTACAACCCTAAGCAAATATCACAATAGTATTTTCAAATATCAAGCACAATGGACACCTAAGTAGTGGAAAATATAAATTACATACATACCATCCAACAGTTACAATACTAGAGTGCTACTAATCTGTCTATATATATATATACATCCTAAAAGATCAAAAGGGTAAAACTAGGACCATAATCCAAAAACCATCTGACCCTAGCTCAGCAACTTACCCTCCTACCAAGGTAGTATGAATTGCCTCTACTAACGTAAAGCTCGATCTATCTGTCTAGTTGGATTCCCTGAAATGTTTTGTAAGCTGGGGTGAGACTCCTCTCAGTAAGGGAAATAAACTAACATCAGTTGTGTGGCGGTATAAGTATATTCGAACTATAATAGATAAACAATATATAATACATGTCTAAATAAAACTGGTGATATAAAACTAGATAAAACATATAAAAACTTAATCATGCTAAATCATACAGAATTTCAATTATTATAAAATCATTTGCTATAAATGATAGTACTGAAATATTACCCAGGATGGATAGTTAACTGATGTCATGTATTACCCCCCATGACTGGGTTGTGCAGCCCGTAGGTAGGACCTGACAATGACTGGCCGACCACTGCCAAGTCAAATGTGTCTGTAAGTATGATGGGCCCGCCCCACCCTGGTCTAGACTGCCAGGGGGACTTCTACAACTCTACACTGAAGCCACAGCGACTATCCATCTCGCACACTCTCTACTGGCAAGTGTGGTAGCATTAGTCTGAACTGAACTGTATAGCTACGGTACCGAGCCCTGAATACTGATCTAAACTAAACCATTCGGATTCTGATAACATATAATATGTTTACGTATACTATTTTAACATGAAACTAGATTGATAGCATTATTCTGAATTCTACCATATCATACATAATCACGGCCATGCGCCGAAAAGCATAATTACGGTCTTGCGCTGAATAACATACATATTTACAGCCTTCCTGTAACGACCTCAAAATTACATCACCATTTTTTTTTCATTTTTTTTAATAAACAAATATGAACTACTTTGACACCCTTGTTATGAAATCTTAGGCCTCTAAAGGGCACTGAGATATTTCTGTATACAATAATCATACCTACTCAGTGAAAACATAAATCATAAACCATATATACCATACAATACCAGAATTCAGTATTTCCAGACCATAGTTATATAATACATTTCTCTCCAGTTTCATCTACCCAAAATATCATACTCTGTACAAACTTACCCTATAAACAGGGCAATAAAGTAATCACACTATCTGCGAGCCTAGTCTGCTCGCCTAATTGGCTCACCTGAAAAATGTCAAAGTAATAGGGTGAGTCGACGCTCAATAAGTAAAAATGTGATATTACTAGTGTGTGGCGACTAAGTTGCAGACTATTTCAATAACATCTGAACTGTATAAAAATGATGAATCTGTAAAACATATTTTACATTTTTCACAGTTTAAAGTATAACTGTATCATCTGAATTTTCTATTTTTCATACTGCTAATATCATACTATATTTATCAAATACTGTAAAACTGTATACATATACATAACTGTGCTTTATCCCTAGAACTCCGTATGTCATGATTTGACCCCTCATGACAGGGTTGTGAGGCCCATAGGTGGGACTTAACGCTGTTTGTCCCTCTAGGTAAGTCACTATACTCTACACTTCCTTAGCTCGGCCAAACTGAATCCACTCCTAGGCGCGGAACTGGATTGCCACCTCATTAAACCGGCCCCCTCAACCTAGCGAATTGGGGAGCTGCATCCACTTCGAGCATGGTTCGATGGTACCCACACACTATGTGAGATATGTGGTTGCACTCTATCTGTATTAGCAATGGTACCGTGCTCTGTTATCTGTATCTATATCTGTAATATTTCATAGGGATCTGATACTATACATATAATACTATAATCTTTCTACTGTTTTCATCATGTTTCCAAAATAACCATAACACTATAATTCTGTACTGTAAATACTGTAATATCTGAATAATATAACTACAGCATCTTGATGCTATAACTATATATCTGACTATATAATCTTTCTGTATAATCTGTCTGTATATTCTGAGTGTTATGGTATTAGGGAACATGGCACACTGTAAATTCTGTATACACTGATCTAAATAAAACTGTAATATACTGATATGAATAAATATCTATAATATACTGATCTAAATAAACATCTGTATATGTATACTGATCTGAATAATTATCTGAATCTACTGTATAACATGATATGCTGGAAAAAGTTGTAAAAATTCTATATCAGATAAATATCTACTCATGCCACACATACATTAAAAACTCTTATTCTGTAAAAATTGTATAATGAACTCGTAAATATGTATTTATAAAATCTCTGTTAACATTTTTAAAACTCCTAGCATAGCATATTTCTCTTACCTAATTTTTGAAAAGCCCCTACTGTACTTTGGCCCTACACTCGCAGGGTTCTCCACTCAACTCTCTGAAAACCACATCTCCCAGAACAAAATATCATTATTTCTTCGCATACTATATTTCTTATAATTGTGAGAAAGACAAATGCTGAATAAAATGCCTTACCCTGAAATTGGGATGGAATTCAAACCACTTCCACCAACAATCTACTCCGACAGACTTGCAAAGAACTTTCCCAGGAGCGTCGTGGTGGCCTCAGATTGTCGATCTAGTGAGAAACGGAGCCAGGATCGAAGAGAAAATGGGAGAGGATCG
This sequence comes from Malania oleifera, assembly GCF_029873635.1. Lineage (NCBI taxonomy): Eukaryota > Viridiplantae > Streptophyta > Magnoliopsida > Santalales > Ximeniaceae > Malania > Malania oleifera. The sequence continues at coordinate 28,768,402 of NC_080422.1, forward strand.
TTTTAGAGAGAGTGAGAGAGGATGTTTTAGCGCCATTTGTTGTTGAAAAATCCGAGTTTTGGCTATTTATAACCCCGGATTCATCGACGAGACGTCATCTCGTCAACGAGTCCCTAAAGAAGTTTGTTAATGAACCTTCACCCCTCGTTGATGAATTTTAGACTGCCTCAAACCCCTTCTCAGTATCTTCTAGTTGACGAGACATGTCCTCATCAACGAGGCTCTCATAAGTTCTTGTCGACGAATTCCTCGTGTTCATTGACGAGACCCTATTTAATTTCCTGGGTTATTACACTTGCGCCGGCTATCAATCACGGCCTTGTGCTGAGCATATTATAACATAATGAACTAAAATTTTTATTGTTTATCATAAAATCCTGAAACTATAATTTCCTGTATTATTTATGATTTTCCTGAAAAACTATTGCAAACATGCTTTTACTAAAAATCTGCCATAGCATATAATATTCATAAAATAATACTCATGCCACACAATTTTAAATAATATTAAACTGAATACTTAAGCTAAATATATTTTTGATTAAATATTTTAAAACTATTTTTCCTGTTCAACAGCAGTATTCCCAAAAAATTCTGGTATAACATACATATTTACTGTAAATACATGCTGTTTTAAAACAATAAATTTTCATAAAAATAAATTGACTTAATTTATCCCCTTACCTAGCTAATGAGAATCCCACAAAATTAACTAAATCTGCACATGTGGTGTCCCAGCTCAACACCCTGAAATTCACATTTTTTTCCTAGCAAAGCTTCAGTATTAATTCATCTACTACACCTCATAAATCCAAAAATACCAAATACCTTATAAATCTTAAAATAATTTAACTTACCCAAATTTTGGTATGCTTCTCAAGTTAGCCTAACCAACGATCCACTCCTGCAGAAATGAAGAGAAATATGCATTGAAGCATTGAGGCATAGACATGCATGCAACTTAAATTTTTACCCCATTAAAACATTATCCTTAAAAAAAAGTCCCCATTTTTGGTCAAATATTTTGCTTATAAAAGTTTTCCCCCTTTTTGCAATAGAAAAAGGGCATGACTAAGTATTAAAAAAATTGGCCATTTGAAATAGACATAGCAAAAGAAAACTCCCCCTTTTTGAAAAACTTTCTCCTTGTTATAAAAGAAAATTTCCCCCTTTTTGATATAACATTTTGAATATATAACTCCTTTTTTTTATTAAAAAAAATTGGGCATAGTAATTTAGCATACAAGCAAAAACCAAAATATATTTAGCATACAACCATTTCTTGCAAGATAAAATTATAAATATTTATATATATATATATATATATATATATATATCTGTGTGTGTGTGTGCGCGCGTGTGTGTGTGTGTATAAATACATATTTTCCCCTTATGATATTTATCAATAGGTACTGGGGGTGTTCTTGCAAAACAAGAAATCATGCAAGCAGCATTTTCTTGGTTTATCATTTAAGTGCACAAAAAATATGACTAGGAAAATAACTACACATATCCTAAATATATCAAATAATTTAAAGCAAGGATCAAACATCAACACAAACATTTGTGGCTAATCAACGGCTAATCAACACATTTTCAATAAAAACTTCACATTTAAGCACAAGCCACAAGTGTTCATAACAGATCTAAGCGAAAAGTATTTATGAGCATAACAAGGTGAATATTTAATTTTGAATGCTCCCCTTATCAATTTGAACTCTGGCTTAGAAGAGATGATGTGCTTATACTTTACAAGGAGTTGATTTCATTAAATATGCCAAAGTATAAGTGAGCACTCAAACAACTCTTCAGCAACTATACTGGATAATTATTAACCATATTTTATTACTTGATCAGAATAGTTGTTCCTATAGATTACAGATGCATAATAAAATGTATATTAAGACATGCTATAGAGTTCATGATCCAAAAACATTCCATATCAAATCATAAATCTGTAAGCATATGATATAATGTTTAGGGATTTCAGAAGAGTCTCAATATTTCAATAAACGAAAGTGATGCTTGTAAGTCATTTATGCTTTTTCTATAGGGATGGAGCTGAGCTCCTTTAAATATTCGATGATTATGATAGGATGATATTCAATATTCAATTAGTTTTCACTCATCCTTTCAAAATATTTTAGTATTTATTTTATCACAATCATCTTTGTACAAGATTTTATTGTAGAAAAATTTTTGTCGAAATTTCGGCAGCATGTCGTCTATAAATTGGACATTTTCTATACCTGAAAATCACACAAATCATAGAATATATGCACCTGTATTACACAACACTACATCAGCCATGCAGGTGGCGTTCCAGATATAATCAGTAAAATAGAGATTGCAGTGATAGTAGATGCATGTTCAAGCAATATAGGCATAACTATCATCAGTCCAAGATAATTAGCAAACAATGTCGAATAGTAAAGATACTGTGATAGCTAATCATATAAAGTCCTGCATCCAAACTGCTCCCCCTTGGTAGTAGCTATCAATAATAACCCAACTATCAGTAGTGTGCAAAATGGATAGTGGGTCAATGTGCAGTGGTGTGATGAAGTTAATGAAAAGATGTATAATGTTTAGAGTTACAGACCTAGATTAAAAGTATGTAAGCAAATAAAAATAAAGCTAGTTTCTTCAAGATGTTTTCCCTAAGCCTATGCTCCATCTCCTTCATCAAAAGAACTTGCCCCATCTCTAGTGATGTCCACCTGCTCTTTATCTCCTTCATTGTTCAATTAATGAATACAATCGTTAAGCTCATTGAAGTTTACGACCATGAGCCTCTCTAGCTCTCTGTACCTATGCTATGAGCTGATAGCAAAATCTCTAAACTTATTTTGAAGAGCTGTATACTGAGCATTAGATGACGAAGCCATCTCCCTTATATCTGTCTTTGTGGATTGCATGATCTAGAATTGGGATTCCCTAAACTCAATGAAAGAACTAGTAAAACTTGTGATGGCAGCCATTAATTCAACATTAGATGGCTGTGGAGGGTGCAGTGGCTATTCTTGTGGAACTTCTTGCTGGTCTACCTATCTCCTACCAGCCGTGGGCATCTATATATTACCAATAAGCTCATATCCCATAAGCCTTAAGGTGATAAAGGAGAACATATCTGCATTCCTCCTTCTCTTAAGCAGAGCATAATTAGATCTAGTTACTTCCATTCTCCTAAACACTTTGTTCAATATTCCCCTATAAGGCATGATAATTCTTTGGCCAACGGTCTTTTAGAACATCCATTTTATCATTAAACTTGGCAGATCTAATTTCTTTCTAGTGAAAAGACACCACACGACGAAGCAGTCCAAATAGGACACATGTACTATAACGACTTGCCTATTTTACCACAATTAAAATTCTTTTTCCACATACATAAATATCACTCTTATTAATAACCTTGATACCAATATAGAAAAATCAACCCAAAACCGTGGGTGCTGGGGATACACCTATCATACACAGCAGACACCTAAGTAGCGAAAAATATAAATGTCATACATACCATCCAACAGTTACAATGCTAGAGTGCTACTAATATGTCAAATATGTATATATATATACACACACACACACACACACACACACACACACACACACACACACACACACACACATATATATATACATCCCAAAAGATCAAAAGGGTAAAACTAGGATCATAATCCAAAAACCATCTGACCCTAACTCAGCAACTCACCCTCACATCGAGGTAGTATGAACTGCCTCTACTGATGCAAAGCTCGGTCCGCCTATCTAATTAGATTCCTTGAAATGTTTTGTAAGCTGGGGTGAAACACTCCTTAGTAAGGGAAATAAACTAATATCAGTTGTGTGGTTGTATGAGTATATTTGTACTATAATTGATAAACAATACATAATACATGTCTGAATAAAATTGGTTATATAATACTAGATAAAACATACATAAACTAAATCATGCTAAATCATACTGAACTTCAATTATTATAAAATGATCTACTATAACTGATAGTACTAAAATATTACTCAGGATGGATAGCAAACTTATGTCATGTATTACCTCCCATAACTGGGTTGTACAGCCCATAGACAAGACCTGACAATAGTTGGCCGACCACTGCCAAGTCAAATGTGTCTGTAAGTACGATGGGCCCGCCCCACCCTAGTCAGGACTGCCAGGAGGACGTCTACAACTCTACATTGAAGCCACATCGACTATCCATCTCCCACACTCTCTATTGGCAAGTGTGGTAGCACTAGTTTGAACTGAACTGTATAGTTACCAGTACGGAGCCCTGAATACTAATCTAAACTAAACCATGCAGGTTCTGATAACATATAGTATGTTTACATATACTATTTTAACATGAAACTAGATTGATAGCATTATTCTAAATTATGACATATCATACATAATCATGGCCTTGCACTGAAAAACATACATAATTATAGCCTTACACCGAATAACATACATATTTACGGCCTTGTGTCAGCTATCAATCACGGCCTTATGTGAAACATATTATAACATACTGAACTGAAAGTTTTATTGTTTATCATAAAATCCTGAAACCATAATTTCCTGTATTATTTATGGTTTTCTTGAAAAACTGTTGTAAACATGCTTTTACTAAAAATCTGCCATAGCATAATATTCGTAAAATGATACTTATGCCACACAATTTTAAATAATATTAAACTAAATACTTAACCTGAATATATTTCTGATTAAATATTTTAAAATTGTTTTTCCTGTTCAACGGCAGTATTCCAAAAATTCTGGTATAACATACATATTTACTGTAAATACATGCTATTTTAAAACAATAAATTTCCATAAAAATCAACTGACTTAATTTATCCCCTTACTTGGCTATTAAGAATCCCACAAAACTAACTAAATCTGCACTTGTGGTGTTCCCAGCTCAACACCCTGAAATTCACATTTTTCCCCAGTAAAACTTCACTATTAATTCATCTACTATACCTCATAAATCCAGAAATACCAGATACCTTATAAATCTTAAAATAATTTAACTTACCCAAATTTTGGGATGGTTCCCAAGTTAACCTAACCAACGATCCACTCTTGTAGAAATGAAGAGAAACTTCATAAGAGTGACATGGCAACTTTGGATCGTCGAACCGGCGAAGATCCAACCCAAAATATTAGAGAGAAGAGGTGGAGGACGAAGAGAGAGAGAGAGAGAGAGAGAGAGAGAGAGAGAGAGAGAGAGAGAGAGAGAGAGAGAGGATTTGCATGCCGTTTTCTTACTGAAAATCCGAATTAAAGCTACTTATACACCTGCCTTCATCGATGAGGCTTCATCAACGAACACTATTCCTCATTAACGAATTTTAGACCCTAAAATAACCCCTCTCGATATTTCCTCATCAAAGAGACACGTGTCCCCGTCGACGATCTCAATAAGCCACTTCGTTGATGAACTCTTTGCTTTTGTCGACGAGATCCGACTATGACCTCTTTAAAATTTCATTTTTTCCTCCCTCTTTATTATTTAAATATTATAATTCTTAGGGTCTTTACATGTACCCTAAATCTGGCCTTAGTAAGAATATTATACGTAATCAAATGATGAACTACTTTTGCCTCTAAATTGAAGGTCCTATAGTCTGGAGGGTGATTAGGGTTTGCATCTGGGACAGTCATTACAAGATTTGAAAATATTTCAACTGAAAACTCCTGTTCATTTATCCATGAAGACACTGCATCAAGATATTCAAACTCCCCCCGCCTAATGTTAAGGGTTTCAGCTAGATATAGCATCAAATCTATGGCCAGTTTCCAAAACTCTCGAGTAATACTTGTAGTCATCATTACCCAAATTTGCATTAAATAGTCTGACAAAGGTAGGGTAATGCCCTCTAGGCTGGTAGGACATGAATAAGTCCCATCCCTGATGCCTAAACATATCCAAAACATTTCTAAAGTGATTTTCTATAAAAGTGAGATCAAAGACTTTACCTAGAATAACTTCCTTGGGACGAAAGTCCCTCATGTATCTCGTCCTTGCTCTCGCTGAGATGAACTAGTTGTCATGCACAAAGCCAACATCCTGAGCATAAATACACTCATCTAGCCTAGCCATGGAGGATGATAGATTGTGCAAATGGCTTTTCGTAGGTAGGAATGTTAGTTTATGAGGGAAGTTGGAAATAGAGGAAAAATGGAGGAAAGCTCTTAGTTTGGAAGTGAAAATGAGCTATTTGCTCGTGGAATATAATATATATATATATAGCGGCGCGATTCGGTCGACCCAAGGAGGGTTCGGTCGATAGAGGCGCAATAAACGCTGCACAGACTGTGTCTGGACGGTCGATCGTGGAAGGGTCTGGTCGGCTGGCACTTAAGTTGATTTTTCAGTTCCCTCGGTTCGGTCGACCGATTGATTTTGTTCTTGAAGGGAACGGTCGACCGGATGATATTGGGTTTTGAGTTCAGTTGGCTAGGAGTAGACCGAAGTGAGTTCGGTCGACCGATGACCTTTAGTATAAACTTGATGGTTGACCAAACTAGGTCAAAGTTAATGGTATGGTCGATTGAAGTCATCAGTGCATACAAATTTGGTCGACCGAACTCAGTCAACAATGCAATTTGACCTATCCTTTGTTTTACAAGAATAACCAATGGCTTTTCAAATGAGGTGGGAACTATGGAATGAATTTAGATTCTTAGAATAAAAAAATAGTATATAATGAATTTAAGTACTAAGATTTGGTATCTTAAGCTAAACCACTTCCCAAGTCTTCGGTCATTACTACCCCTTATAGCTAATCCTATGCTCTAAGGAAGAACAATTAAATAATTATGTTATACCTATTTGACTCCAATATTCCTTAGGTCCTAAGGAGTTTGCCTTTAAGATTAACCATATCATGTTCTTTTCTAAGCCTCTGGCATTTATGGATGAGCAAGTAAATCAAAGGTGCCTTTTTCCTTTATAGTGTAAGCAGGTTTTGTAAATACGTGAAAGATTATGCTTACAATTCTTATGATTGCTCATTAAGGCATAACTGAGGGAATGATATGATAATCCTAAATAATTTTTGAAAAGACTTTTTCTTTTAATTTCTAAGGATTCATTATGATTGATCTTCTTACTTTTAGCCTTAAGTGACACTCTAAAATGATCTTTTGTTTTTCTCTCCAAGCAGATGATTTTCAATATCTTCACCATCTTTTTCTTTTCTAAAGTGGCATGGTATTCTTTTAGATTGTCTAATTGTACTGCCAACCTCTTATTTTTCTTTTTCAAGATTATTTCCTATTTAGACACCCTATCTAGAAATTTGTGCATTTTAAATAAGGTCTTTTCTAGTTCTGCGGAGGAAGGTATACATTCAACAGCAAATTCAATACATGATTCATCATAAGATATACCATAACTATTATATAAAGCATTGCATGCTTTATTAACAAAATTATCACAAGGAATATCAGATGATTCATCATATGAGACAACACAACGTTCAACATAAGAATCATCATATGCATCATTACATGAATCAGTAAATGAGGTAGAGTAAGAGTCATATACCTCTTGATCTGTTAATGCTATTACCTCATGATTTACCACTTCTGAATCATTTGAGTTTGACACTATTGAAGTGGTGGTCTCCTTCTCCTGGGACTCTCCATATTTCTTTTCAAACTCTTCCTATATATCTTTTGCACTTTTACATGTCATGATTTCATGAAAAATATTAGTACTTAAAGCACAGTATAACATGTCCATGACATATGGATTCACATGCATTAACTTAATAACATTTTCATCCAAGGGCATACGAATTCCATTAACAATCACTTGTTAGGCCATCCAATTCATAGATTTTATGAAAACACTCATTCTAATTTTATAATGGGTGTAATTGATACCACAAAATACAAGAGGCATAGTAGGAGACTTTCCCTTACCGAATAGGGATACACCAAATTGAGTTATTGCGATCTTTTTGCAAAAACATTTAAGTCTAGTGCAACTAGGCTCTGATAACAATTGTTAGAATTGGTGTATTTCCAAGAGGGGGGTGATTTGGAATTTTAAAAATTCTTCCTAGGTTAAACCAAATATCAGTAGTATTTCACAATCTAGAGTCTTTCTAAATGGATTCCAATGCCCACAAGAATTTAACTGAGCAAATAATCAAAGCCAGTAAGCAAGTTCAGTATTTCACAACAATAAAACATAAACATTCAAGTGCAGGATTTAAATTGCAGAAATTAAAATCAGGTATAAGAAATGTTATTAGGGTTTGGCCAATACTGCCTACGTCCCCGCCTCAAGCTCACAAGAAAGAGAATTCCACTAGTTGCTTGCTTAATGGGTGGAGCAACACCGATTACAACACCTTACCAGGATGGTGTACCTAGTTCCCTTAATTGGGTCTGAATCAGTTCGGTGCTCTCCTAACCAAGTTAGAGCAATACTCGGCTATTCACAGGGTTAGTCTCCCTCTTCCAACAACCTGTCGGGAATACAATAGATAATCAATAAATTTTGTGTACAAACAGATATGCTTCTAAACTAAGCAAATGATGTACAACAGTATGCTCAACACACTCACATATGATGGGATAATATTAAGTTCAAGTGAGATCTGGTTTAATCAGTATATCAACTCACAACAATATGTGAATCTATATGTATATGTGTGAGTAAGTGAGACCTTTGATCCAAGCTAATATATTCACAATATGAATAGTCAAAGAGCCTCTACAACCCTAAGAAAATATCATAGTAGTTTTTTTCAAATATCAAGCACAATGGATATTAGGGTTTAAGCTTACTGAAAATATTTTTATCAAAACATAAAGTAAGCTTATGAAACTTGCAATAAGGATGCAAGTTCTTAAGGAAATGAAGAATTTTTCCTAATCTAATATTTATAAGTAAAATACAATGGAAAAAACTTTAAGCTACTCTCCAAAATCAACAATCAACAAATGCAAGTATGGGAGAGAGTTTAGCTTGCAAAAAGTATGTGAAGAACAAAAATGATCTCTCTAAAAAATATGTAATTGAATGAGTATGAGAAAGAGATTTTAGCAATATGCTTGTATAAGGTGGGAGTATGAAATATTTAGTCCAATAAAATTTTGAGAGAAAAATTGGCTAATCGATATGCTAATCTTATGCTAATTAGGACAAATGAGGATGTATATATAGTTTTTGAAAAAAATATAACCGTTGGGGATAACAAGGGTATTTTGAAATTTTTTTAATTATGTTTAAAAAAAATTAACCCTAATTTACTGCGGTAAAAATTTTACCAACCTGAGAGGTTCGGTTGACCATATTTATGGTTGAGTTGACCATATTGCTAAATTTGGTTAACCGTGGCAATTTTAAACTACAAAAATGGTCGACCATCTCAAGGCACTTTTGAACCCTTCGTAGGTTTGGTCAACCATGGCTAAGGTTCGGTTGACCGCTCATATGGTTCGGTCGACCGTGGCCAATTTGAACTACATAAATGGTCGACCAAGTTGTTGGGGTGGCAGACTTTTTATGCTTCGATCGACCAGGGACGATACGTTCAAATAAAAATGGTCGACCGAGTGAAGTCAACAAGTTGACTTCTGACTAATTCGGTCGACCAAGGCATTTATACTGCTAAGGGTTCGATAGATCGAGACCACTTAAAATGTGCATTTAGGTCCTCTTTTAGTCTCTATGCTTCATCAACCCAGTGTGAATAAGCATAAGACATTTAAGATATCTGAGTGGTGGTTCCTATGGTCATTCTAAGGCCTCTTGAGCATATGCACTCCATTATGCATGATATGCAAATATTACAGACCATTATTATAGACCAACAAATTATAAACTAAATAGAATACAATAAGAACAAATATCTTCTTCTTCTTCTACTACTTTTGCTCCTCTTATTCATCATAGAATACGCTGGATGATATGGTCTTTATGTTCCTCTTGACTTCCATCTCTTCCTTATGTGTACACTAACATATTAAACCCGTTCAAACACTGAATGCACACATAAATAACTTGTGGTTTGTTATTATCAAAACTAGGGATTGAATTCAAAAAGTCAAGAAATAGGAAAATCACACTTCCACCTTAAAGAGATTTACAACTAGCAATTAATTATATCAAGAAAAAGATGTAATATATGGATTACAAAATAATAATGATAATAATAATCAATTTATCGCCCATCTTTTTCTACATCTCCTTTCCTTTCTACGCAATTTATTAGTCTCATTAATTTATATCATTCTCACAAACTTCCCATGAAGAGTCGTTGTTTATAACTTTATTGTTTTAATTAATGATTTCAGGATCTAATGATCTACCAACAAGCAGCTTGAATTTTAAAATATGTCAGAATTTACATAAATTTAGAAAAAATATAATCTAGTTTTGTATTTTATTTTTCAAAATTTATACTAATGTATTAAAAATCATTGCATTTAAACTTGCTGCTTATACTAAATAAATATATTTTTGGAATAAAATATTATTAAATATTCTTTGGGTATTCGTTAACGAAATTTTAAAACATTTAAAAAATTAGATGCCGACAAAAGTACAAAATATGAGTAATGTCTTTTTTTTTTTTAATAAGGAAAAGAAATCCATAATTGACTAATCTACCCATCTCTCTCTAAGTTCAATCTCTCCCTAGACCTTAATTTATGCACAAGGAAAAATCAAAAATAAAAAATATTAAAGAGATAAAAGCATCCTTTGAAGAAGACTTTATTAGGTACGCGTGGCTGGCGATGTGTGTTTTTCATGTATTTATTCTTCTATTTCTAAATACTGTCAAACAAGGAGCACGGTATACCCCACCCCTTGAAATGCAAGGCTTAGGGTTCATTAAATATGATTGATATTTTTGTTTTCTATTATCAATTTTCAATAGTTTGTAAATTAGAAAACAAATTTAGATACTCATAGCATTCCAAACTATTTATTATATACAATTTTAATAATATTGATTGATTGTACAGATCAGCAAATGATTTCACTTTTATTTTGTTAGACTATTTTGATTATATTTATGTTCGAGTTATTTAAATTGTAATACAAAGGACCAGAAAAAGAATTATAAATCTATTATCTATGTTAGAAGTTTTACAAGAATTAGAATAGATTTAGAAAACATTTTTCATCCCACTTTTTAAAATTAAAATTGGAGAGAAAAAATAGATCCATTAATTATTATTATTATTATTAAAACCTTATATTCAAAATTAATTTTTTAGTTTAGTAAAATTAAATTTCAAATAACAAAACTGTGTCAAATGCGACTCTCCGAACTATATTGCTGGTTTCTTAAAAAAGTAATTATTTACTTAATTAAATGGATTGTATAGGAGCGTGTAATTTGCTGTGGAGGTCCCTCTAGTTTCTCAATTGAAAAAGAAAAATGAAGATTGGTGAAAGTTTATAGTACTCTAGTTGACAACCTAACGGTTAATTGAACTATTTTCATCAAAAAATATAAATGCATTAAATATATTATAAAATAATACAGGAATTAATAATAAATAAACGGGGATAAGCAGAAAGTAATGAAGACAAGCAGAAAATTAAATAAGAAGTGAGACCAGATTTACGTGGTTCAGTTTATACCTGCTCCACGGGCGAATGAGGTTAGAAATCTACTATGTTAGAGGAATTACAACATATATTTGGCTTTTGTGCAAATATCTTACCTTCTTACCTTACAAAATATCTCACTTTCTCTTTTCTCTTGCTTCATTCTTCTCTATTTTCTGCGTATTCTTTTCTTTCCGCGTTCTACGCTCAGCATTCTACACTCCGCATTTTGCACTTTACACTCTTAGTTTTTCCTCTTCTTATCTCAATCAACTGATTCCTTTTATATAACCGTGGGAGAAGCAAGTAATATATTTAATTATTCTTTTATAATTGAAAGAGCAAGTGGGTTTGTTTGATAATAATAATGAATTCACATGCGAAACATGAGAGAGATGGAGTAGGTGTATTGAAGACATTTATGGGGATGGTGACATCCACCATTCATTTCATAATATTCCCCCTTGGATGTCACCCATATATTAACTTATCTAACTAAGATCTTTAAGATGTCTGAAAGTTGAGGTGTAGTCTCAAGAGGGAGGGTGAATTGGGTTATTTAAAATTTTATTTTAATTCTTTTTATGAATTCTTAACCTCTTGTTAATTTAACAAACACACAACAAAGCTTTCTAATCACTTAATCAGCCCTCAAACCAATACTTAACATACTACAAGTAAACACAACTTAAACATTCAACCAACCAATTTTCAATTAAAGTAATCAACCATAAGATACCCAATTAAGATATGGTAAGCAGCTTTTTGACAAGTTTTAGCTTTTATAATCCTGTGAATATATGAGTTTGTTTCAAGTCCTGTATTGAATGAAATTGATTTCTTAATATGATGCACAATATGAAATCCAATACTCCTTCCAAGAACTTGGACTTTAAATAAACTTTTAGTTAATGAGTCTTGGGTGTTAACCAATCAACGTATTCCCTTATGGTTTTCGCAATTTGTATTGATCAACCAACGTACTTTCTTTTGGTTTCCACAAATCCCAAAAACAAATTAATCTTTAGTTTATTTAATATCCAATCCACATAGTGTATATGATTAAAAATTAAATTCAACCATGCAGTTAATATATGCTGGAATTTAAAGAGAGTAAGTGTCGCGACGTCCCGGACCCGGCCCAGAGAACCACTCTCTGGCGAAAAATGGGTGCGGTTGCGAACTTGGAAAAATGGATTCGTGATTTTGAAAAAAGATGTTTTCGTGGAAAAATAATATGTGATGGAGTCGCCACTAACCTTTTGAAGTGTGGTTAGAACACTTGATTACTACCCCGTTAGGGGTAGAATCGGTCTGCGTCACCAGAATCAGGTTCGGGAGTATGGTTACGCGAGGAGAAGGTATTAGCACCCCCTGCGCGCTCGTTCTTATCAATGATACCAGATTAATAAAAAATTATCCCCAAAATAAATCTACTAAGCCCGTCAAAATTACTCCCTTCAAAAATCAAAAGATCACGCCACATCAGCCATCTACGCTCACTTGGTCTATCCGCTCGCATCACGCCATGCGGCATCCTCTCGTCTTGTCCTAGACCTTAAACCGGGTTGACTCGAGGTTAACTAGTTCAAGTCTTTGAACTGGAAGGTCCTTCAATCAGTATATAACCGGTTTGACTTCAAATAAATTCACAATAAATCCAAAAAAAATACAATAAAATCCATAAAAAAATTGGGAAAATTCTCAATAAATCCAAATAAATACAATAATATCCATAAAAATTTGGGAAAAATCATAAAAATGAGAAAAAATCCGTAAACATTTTTGAATTCTAGGAAAAGTGATTTGATCATTCATGCTACGCTTTCTCATATACACCCTCACACACGTACACTTACATTCATGCATGCCCACACTCATTCATACAAACTCACACACTCACACATATACATATCTATGCCCCTCTTTGTAGACACTGTTACTTAAGAATAGCAGTGGAGATTGCTACTCTGTTATTTTTCGAGTAACATGGTTATAAAGATAAGAGACGCCAATTTTTACCAAGCCAAGACAACTTGATCATCAGGGTTTTTTTTTTTTTTTTTACTAGGGTGGGATGACAAGTTTTGGAATATTCAATCCGAACATGCGCATCAAGGATGATGACGTGACTTGGAATATTCAATCCGGGCTTAGAGCATCACAAGAGGGTAACGGGCCTCGGAATATTCAATCCAAACTTGTGCACCTCAGGGGAGGATGACGTGCGTTGGAATATTCAATCCGGGCTTGTGCATCACAAATGGGTAATGGGCCTCAGAATATTCAATCTGGTCTTGTGCACCTTAGGGAAGGATGGCGTGCCTCAGAATATTCAATCCGAGTTTGTGCATCACAAGAGGATAACGGGTTTCGAAATTATCAATTCGACCTTGTGCGCCTTAGGGGAGGATGACCTGCCTCAGAATATTCAATCCAGGCTTGTGCATCACAAGAGGGTAATGAGCCTCAAAATATTCAATCCGAGCTTGCACGCCTTAGGGGAGGATGACATGCCTCGAAATATTCAATCTAGGCTTGTGCATCACAAAAGGGTAATGGGCCTTGGAATATTCAATCCGGGCTTGTGTATCACAAGAGGGTAACGAGCTTCGAAATATTCAATCCGGACTTGCGCGCTTTAGGGGAGGATGTTGTGCCTCAAAATATTCAATCTAGGCTTGTGCATCACAAGAGGGTAACGGGTCTTAGAATATTCAATCCAAGCTTGCGCGCCTCAGGGGAGGATGATGTGCCTCGGAATATTCATTCCAGACTTGTGCATCACAAAAGGGTAATGGGTGTCGAAATATTCAATCCGTGCTTGTGTGCCTCAGGGGAGGATGACGTGCCTTGGAATATTCAATTCGGGCTTGCGCGCCTAAGGGAAGGATGACGTGCCTTGGGATATTCAATCCGGGCTTCCGCGCCTTAGGTGAAGATGACGTGCCTCAGAATATTCAATCCGAGCTTGTGCACCAAGAAGGGTATCCTGGGCCACACTATGAGTGATAAATTATCATTCAGGCATAGGCTACCCTAAGGTTCTTTGGAAAGGATATGTTTTTAGGTTCGAATTGTAGTTGTCCCACTGGGGATGATAAAATGAGATCAAAATCTCGAGATTCTTTCGGACAATGCCCTCAAGTGTAGGGCTCTAAGTCACTCCACTAGGGATGATCAATTAAGAGCTAAATCTCTAGATCTCTTGGGCCACGAGCATTCAAGTGCGGGATTCTAGCTCCCGAAAAAATTGCTCTACGAGGGATGATCAATCGGGAGCCAAATCCCGATATTCTTTAGCTATTTTAGGTTACCCGATTTGAAGCGCAAAAACTCAATGCCTCAATTGGTTCTTGGGGGTCCACTGCCACAATCTCAAAGTATGTCAATCAGTGTCTGGGGCTGACTGCTCCAGTTTCAAGTATTGTCAAGACCTGGATAGTTCAGTCAGTGACACCAAAAAATTATTCAAAAGCCTACTACACAAAAAAAGTATGGATGAAATGCTTTTTGTGGTTATATGTATGCATGTTACTAAATTGTGATGCTTGAATGCAAGGGCATGTTGTTATATGTATATGATGTCTATTACATGATATGTCTGTATGCCGCTACCTATAATGTGAATTCCTTCCCTTAAATGTATGAAATGCATGAGGATGCATGACCTCTCTTTTCCCACTGCGACTGCGGTCCATAACTCAATCTCGGATCTTGGCCACACTTTTAAGTTCCCGTATGATATGAAGGTACCTGAATTCACTCTAATGGAACTCAAAAACTGCCCCAGTTTCATTCATTAGCCATTGATCTTTTCCATGTGCTCAATTCGTATTCTGATGGGAAAACACTTGAATTGGATCCCATGGGACTGCCCCAGTTACATTCATCGGCCACTGATCTTTGCTATGTTTCAGATTCCAATGGGGTCTCAAAATTTGTTCCAATGTTTTCTTGCCACTGGTTCTAGCCATTTCTCAGTTTCAACAGGCGCTCAAAATCCGCTCCAGTGTTTGGCTGTCAGTACTTTCTTCAAGACCTAGAAGATACTCAAAATCTGCCCCAATGTCTGATTGTCGGTACTTTTCGTGATCTTCAAGACCTGGAGAGTATTCAAGATTTTCCCTAGTATTCCTTCATTACTTCTACTCAACATGTTTCAACTCCCCATTAGTGCCCAAACATTCTCCTGGTGTATAGGGTTCTTGAAAAATGTCTTTTAACAAACAGGGGACTCCTAATAATGAGAATAATTATGCATTTATGTCATTAATGTGCTGAATCAAGATATCAAGTTGTGCAAAATAGTTGTTTTTCTATGTTCAAAATTTATTCCAGGAAAAGGATAAATTTCACACCAGCGTTCCCTGTTCTTAAGGTGTATCGACATTAATTTATGAAAACTAACTCTTTTTTTTTTTTTTGCGGCAACTGCCCTAGTTTCAACTAGAAGGAGACCAACCCTGTTGGTGCTATAAGGTTGAATGTTGCCCCTAATTCCATTGTTTGCTCAAGGTTCATTTGGTGCTTTGCTCACGTTTTGACCTTTGGATGGTCTTTAAGACTTAGGACGAATGTGGGCTTAGGGATTTAGGTTTCTAGAAGATAATGGAAACTAAGGCTCAAATGCTTTACCCCCCAAATGATGTTTTTTTGTCTCAATTTGTGGTGAGATATTTTTGCAAGAATTTGACCAAACTTGTTTATTTGAACAAGATGCCTACGTACCTTTTCAAAATCAGGTCATTACTTAGTTCAGAATCAACATTGAGTCTGACAAATCATTTGAGACAACAATATATACCAATCCGATCAAGACTTTTATTTGGACCGTAGTGTAGGCTTCGGGTATTGGTTAGAGAAGAAAAAGATACAATAAGGCTCAAACTTTGTTGATCTAAAGAGGGTCATCCTTGGTCAGAGATCACATCTTAAGTGTGTCCCTTTCATTTTCTTTCTTTTTCACCTTTTTTTTTGCATTTTCTTATTTTTTGCTTTCCCTTTTATGGAGGATTATTTAGCTCTATTTCAGTTTGAACTCCATTTTGGGACTAAATCTCTTTTAAAATTGCCCCAGTGTGGGGTGTGATCATTTGACGGGTTAATCAAAAATTGAGAATTTTTAGGCTCAAAGGGGCTTGCATAGGGTTTTTTCAATCTTCTTTTTGGATAGCGGAAAAGATGGCTTGCCATTGCTTCGGTAACCCATTGTCGTCTCACATGATTTGCCAAACCCTTGAAAACCCCGACCCGATTTGATTTCTTTGGAAATGACTTTTTGAAGGAAAATGATTTTGATTAGGGCGTTTCCTGAGAATGCCTTCTTTACCATGTAAGGCTCTTCATAGTTTGGTGTCCATTTGCCATGAGGGTCTGTTTGGATCGGTAAAATCTTCTTCAATACTACGTCCCCCTCCTAGAACTGTCGGGGCCGCACTTTTTAATTGAACGCTCTTATCATCCTTCTTTGGTACAATTGTCCATGGGCTATGGTGGCTATTCTTTTTTCCTCAATCAAGTTTAATTGGTTATACCAGTATTGTACCCATTCTGCCTCGGCCAACTGTGCTTCTTTCAAAACTCTCAAAGATGGGATTTCAACTTCTATTGGGACCACTGCCTCCATCCTGTACACTAAAGAGAATGGAGTAGCACATGTGGAGGTTCTGGCTGTAGTTCTATAAGCCATCAGAGCGAAGGGAAGCTTGCCATGCCAATCTCCGTAAGTTTCTGTCATTTTCTCCAAGATGTTCTTAATGTTCTTGTTGGCTGCTTTCATTTCCCTATTCATCTGCGGCCTATATGGCGCTGAATTGTGGTGCTTGACCTTGAACTGATTGCATAACTTTGTCATTACTATGTTGTTCAGGTTCTTGGCATTATTTGTGATTACCCTTTCAGGGATTCCGTATCGGCAGATCAGCTCTCTTTTGATGAAACAACTTACTACGTTTTGTGTGACACTGAAATATAAGGTGTCTTCTACCCATTTACTAAAATAATCAATCACCACAAAGATGAAATGGTGCCCATTACTGGCCTTTGGACTTATCGGCCCGATCACATCCATGCCCCAGGCTAAAAAAAGACAAGGTGCAGAAAGAACATGAAGTGGGACCGGTGGGACTTGTATCCGATCACCATAAACTTGGCACTTATGGCACTTTCGAGTATAGTCAATGCAATATCTCTCCATGGTCATCCAGTAGTATCCGCTCCTGAGTATTTTCCACGCTAATGAGTAACCCCCAGCATGGGCACCGCAGACTCCCTCGTGAACCTCATGCATGACTTGTCGGGCCTCCCGTGCCTCCACACACCGTAGGAGGGTCATGTCATGATTTATTTTGTACAAAACTTTGCCATCCAAGAAGAAACCTGTGGCCATCCTTCTAATAGTCTTCCGATCATTACTGGCTGCCCCTTCAAGATACTCATTTTTCTGGATGTACGTTTTGATATCATAAAATCAAGGTTTTCCATCAGCCTCCTCTATCATCATGTAGTGGGCATGTTTGGACTCTAATTTGATATGAATAGTTTCGATCTTCACCCCTTCTTCTACCTTGAATAAAGCTTCCAGTGTAGCCAATAGCCAACGCATCAGGAATCACGTTGTTCTCTCTTAGCATATGAGAGAAACTGATACTGTCAAACCCTTCAATCATTTTTTGAATGTACTCTCAATACGGTACCAGCTTGGAATCTCGAGTTTCCCATTTTTCGGTCAACTAGTGGATGACCAAGGCCGAGTCTCCTCTTACCATTAATCGCTTGACACCTCGATCCATAATAGCTTGCAATCCCAATATACACACCTCGTATTCTGCTAAGTTGTTAGTGCAAGGAAAGATAAGCTTAGCTACCACTGGATCATGTTTCCCATCCGGTGATATAAGCATAACACCTATTATGTGTCCGAAAACATTGACTGCCCCATCGAAAAACATCATCCATTTTTTGGGGTCCTCTTCTTCTTGGGTTATGAATTCAATATCTTGATCTAGGAATTCGAACTCCATAGGTTGGTAATCCTCCACTGCCCTCTCAGCCAGGTATTATGTAATGACACTTCCCTTGATAGCTTTCCTAGTGACGTACGAAATGTCGTATTCAGTCAATAGCATCTACCATCGGGCTACTCGTCCAGTTACCATGGGCTTTTCAAACACGTACTTGATTGGGTCCATTTTGGAGATCAACCAAGTGGAGTAATACAATGTGTATTGCCTCAACCTACTGACCGTCCATACCAAAGCGCAACATGTTTTTTCCAAATCGGAGTACTTAGACTCATAATCCGTGAACTTCTTACTTAGGTAATAAATGGCCCTTTCTTTTCTTCTTGTCTCGTCATGTTGGCCTAACACACAACCCATGGAGTTTTCCAAAATCACCAGGTACAAAATTAGAGGCCTTCCAGGCACCGGTGGCACCAATATTAGGGGATTCAATAGGTACTCCTTTGTCTTTTCAAAAAGCCACTTGGCACTCTTTGTTCCACTTTTCTGGGTTGTTCTTCCTCAATAGCTTGAAGATGGGTTCGCAAGTGGCGATTAATTGAGATATGAACCGGACAATGTAGTTGAGCCTACCCAAGAAACTTCGCACTTCCTTTTCAGATTTTGGGCTAGGCATTTCTCGAATAGCCTTGACATTGTCAGGGTCTACCTCGATCCCCTTCTCACTTACTATAAACCCCAATAGCTTCCCAGACGTGGCACCGAAGGTACATTTTTTGGGGTTCAACTTTAATTGGCACTTTCAGAGCCTCCTGAACAATTTCTCCAAGTTTAACGGTCCTTCTCGTTTCGTGACTTAATGATCATGTCATTAACGTAAAATTCAATCTCCTTGTGCATTAAGTCATGAAAGAGGGTTACCATAGCCCTCTGGTAAGTGGCTCCGACGTTCTTTAGTCCAAATGACATGACCCTATAGTAGAAAGTCCCCTATAATGTGATGAAGGTCGTTTTAAGTAAATTTCGAGTCGTTACATTCTCCCCTCCTTATAAAATTTCGTCCTCGAAATTTTATAAGGAGGGGAGAATGTAACGACCCGAAGAATAATGGTATTTAAATAATAAAAAGAAAGGGAAATGGAAGCCGGAAGCAGAAGGAGGCAATCGACGACGTTGCATTTTGGAAAGGATAATCCCGAGGAATTTTTCAGCTCCTCGTCGACGAATACATGGGACTCATCGACGAGGGTATAACAGGAGCTCGTTGACGAGGATAGGATTCGTCGATGAGAAGATACCGAGAGAAAATTTTTGGAAGCCTGAAATTCATCGACGAGGATTGGAGTTTGTCGACGAACTTTCTACAGGAATCTTCGACAAGGTGACGTGACTCGTCAAAGAATCCCGTAGTATAAATAGGGTTAAATGCCAATTTTCAACCATTTTTCCTGCACCGAATCTCTCTCTCTCTCCTCACACGGTTCCTCTTCCTTCTCTCTTCGATTTCAAGCCAGATTTCCACCAATTTGACAATTTGAAGCCACCATGACGCTCCTGGGAAAGTTCTCTACAAATCTGTCGGAGCGGATCGTCGGTGGGGCTGAAGTGGAAACCATCCCAAATCTAGGGTAAAACTTTCTACTCAATATTTGGATTTTTGACAGTTGTAGAAAGCGTAGTACACATAGAAATACTAAACTTTAGTTCTGGAAAATGTTGTTTTCAGGTTGTTGAACGAGGAACCCTGTGAGTGCAGGAGTGTTTGATTTAGGGTCTTTTTAGGACACAGGTAAAGAGATAAATTAAGCCAGTTCTTTTAAAAAAATGTATGTATATATAGCATTTGATTTCAGGAAAATAAATATA
This sequence comes from Malania oleifera, assembly GCF_029873635.1. Taxonomy (NCBI): domain Eukaryota; kingdom Viridiplantae; phylum Streptophyta; class Magnoliopsida; order Santalales; family Ximeniaceae; genus Malania; species Malania oleifera. Next base: position 28,788,821 of record NC_080422.1, read on the forward strand.
TTTATATATATGATTTATATTTGAGAAAACACTTTTGAAAATGATGGTATGTTGAATATGCGAAAAACATGTTAGTATGGCATAAGTAAAAATTGTTATGAAATACTGTTTTCTGGGAATATGTGTATGATTTGCTAGCGTACGAGCCGAGCTATGTGTATAATTTGCCAGCGTACGGGCTAAGTTATGGATATGTTTGCTAGCCTACGGGCCGAGCTATGGAAATGATTTTCTAGCGTACGGGCTGTGCTGTGATTTGCTGGCGTATGGGCCGATGATTTTTCATGATATACGTAAATATGCAAAACGATATGATTGATTTCATAATTAATGATATGAGATATACATGTATCACAGTTTCAGTATATGTTATATGATATCAGAACCTAGTTGACTTGGTCTAGGCTAGCACTTGCATGGTACTATTGTTATGTGTCAATGGTCATCATGATCATGATATTTGTGTAAACGCTGCTGTACAGAGTGGTGTGAGATTGGATGGTCGATGTGGTTTTTAAGAAATGTGTGAGCGCCCCTGGTGTACGGACCAGGTTTGGCATACCCATCAAACTTACAGACTGTACTTTTGACTTGGCAGTGATCGGCCAACCATTGTCAGGTCCCACCTTCGGGCCACACAACCCAGTCATATAGGGGTAATACATGACAACAGTCAGCTAACCTACCAGGAATGTTTTTGTATTATTATTATATGAGATAGATTATGTTTATGATAATGTAGCATGTTCTGCCATGTTTGATGATATATATATATATATATATATATATATATATATATACGTTTTCCTAGAAACGACAAAACAGTTGCTGAATATGTTCTGTATAGTATATGTATAACACGGAATACTCATGTTGCCATACACTGGTATTAGTTTATTTCCCTTACTGAGAGGTGTCTCACCCCAAAATTTTATAAACTTTTCAGGAGCCCCTGATAGGAGAGCGGGAAAAGCCCCGCTGATCTTGTGTTGTTTATCTACCCTCTTTGAAGGGTAAGTTTTGTAGGGACAGTTGGATTTTTTGGGAAATGTCCCTAGATCTTGTTTTTGGGATGTATATACTGAAATACAGTGGATATAGTGACTCTGGTATTTATGGTAATGTGATGGATGTTTTCGTATTTATAATATTGTGATTGTATGTTTCCTGCTGCTTAGACTTTCGTTATGTGTTCTAATGTATCCCTGGTACCCACGGGTCCAGGTGGATTATGATCTTCTGAGTTGAGGGTTGTGATTTTGTAATATGGAAAAAAAATATGGAAATTAAGCAGGTCGTCACACATCCTTCTTTGAAGTACAAGCTTTCATGAATTTTTTAACCTTGCATTTATCATTTAGTCCTGAAAATACATCACTACACAAAGCATGTTAATTTCTACTTGTTTGTTAGCAACAAAACAGGATATTAAGGGATATTAAGCCTTGTAAGGCCAACACATCAAACGTCTAAACTCGAATGCTCAGTCGTCTGAACCTGCGGGAACTTTAAAAATCTGAACTTTAGCGAGAAAACACGCTAATTATTCACTTAATCAAATTGATCTAATGGTCAAGACTTATACTAAGGCTGAGATTACTTATATAACAACCTTTGAACCCTAGTGCCTCACTTTTGGCATATGATTGGGAGCCTTGAACGTATACACAACTCTGGAAATCATTGAACTCATTGCTAAGCTCTTGCCTGCGATTTCAAAGTGTTTACTACATATTTAATCTTGGGCTATGTTGATTTTCAAAAGAAGTTCCCCAAAATATTGTGCAAACAACTTGGGTATGGAGGTTTGGTGATAAAACTAATTGTTTGCTTATTCTCAAAGACTATTTTATCTCACAAACTTATTCTTGAATATTCATTTTGAGAAATTGATCTTGAGTTATAATTTATATATACTTTTGTGAAAGATCACTACTTGAGAAAAGTTTTTGTTTAAAAACTAAAATCTTGAAGAAAGTTTTTAAATATATCTTCATTCGAAGATTTGCTATTTAATTAGTGTAAGAAGTATTTGATTGCAAATCCTAAGAGCCTCTGAATACATATTCTTGAGGGATATTATTTTTGAAACATAGTGTTTAAATCTTTGTAATATTCAAAGTCATATATTTATTCAAAGATTCAACTTTACAAATTACTGATAGCAAGAATAGAGATCTGCGCATTATCAAAGATTATTTTTGAAAGGATCTTATTTTCTAATCTTGCATAAAGTATTCTAAAATTGAACCTTACGTTTCTCCAAAGCATTTATTTATAAAATCATTTTTGGGAGATATCGATTTAAACGATTGATTTGTGAAGCATATCATTCATATAACGATATCATCATTACATACATACTGAGTTTCAAGTTTTATCATATGAATATGCGTTAGGATTTCTATTGCACTCACTAGCTTGGTTAGAAGCAATATTGAGTTTTGCATAATTGTAATGTTATATTGTAATCACGGTTTGGGTTGTGAATCAGGGAGGAGGAAGTTGTGTCTCTTGTAAGTAGCGGAGTAGGAGGAAGTTGTGCCTCTTGTAAGTAGCGGATTGTAAGGGAAGCTCCGTCCCAATTAAAGGAGCGGGAATTTTGAGTGGGTTGTTCAAGGTGAGGACGTAGGCTAGGTTGGCTAAACCTCATAAAATCGTGTTTGCCTTCTCTCTTCCCTTAACTTTTTAATTTTCGCTTGCATTTCATTATCAACTTTTGCATGTTTGTATGTTGATTAATATTACATGCACTTGATAATTAATTGGGTATAATTGAATTTATTGAGATAATAATTTGAATTAATTTCAAGCCCCTGTGATTATTTTGTTAAATTTTGAAATAGGAATTAAGTGGTAAAATAAACTTAAATATTTTTGAAATACCACTTTCACTCCCTTTTTTTGGATAACACCGTAATTCACACTAGACTTTAATACCACAATTGTAATGACCTTGTAATTCTACTACTACATATATATATATTATGATACTAATAATAATATCAACAATATCGACCCAAACCCAAAGTGCGGTACCAATGATACACCTGTCTATTAATACATACTACAATACATACTACAATATCGTAGAAGCATAATACACCCAATCCTCATATACAATACCAGAGTTCTAATGTCTCCATAAATATACATATATATTCCCCAAACAAAAATCCATCACATCCCAATGATACACCAAGTATATTCATATACATCACTGTATCTCACAATTACTTACCCTAAACAAAACATTATCCACTCTTGCTCTGGAGAACTCTAGGCTCAGTTTCTTGGATTTCCTAAAATGTTAAAGATTATAGGAGTGAGACACCTCTCAGTAAAAAGGAGTAGATTATTATTAGTGTGTGACAAATGAGTCTTAGTGTTCTAAAAACACATTCATTAAATAATTAACTTTAATTGACAAAACATGTAAATATAAACTCACACTTATGTATATATATTTGAAAACACATATTTCCTTTTCCAAAACGTACTGTATCATAACACATAATTCTCTGCAATAATTAAATCATCATATATATATATATATATATATACACACACATATACATAAGGAGTTTTCCTCTGAATGGATGTTCATACATCATCATGTAATAACCCCATATGATCGGGTTGTGCGGCCCAAAGGCAGGACATAGCCATGATTGACCCACCACCAGACTAAGTCAAATCTATCACATTTGCAGTATGATTGGCCTACCACAGCCTAGTCTGGACTCAAAGGCTGTCAATATCTATTCGCAGGCCCAATCGACTTTTGTTACCAACACTCTCCCCGAGTAGTGTGGTTGCACTGACTATCATCATCATAGCTACGATATCGTGCTCTCAATCTGAATCAGTCCATCATGGTTCTTCTACCATATAATATATTTCATATAATATAATTGTGACATAATTTTATTTTCATAATACTATATGAAATTTGTTGTATTCACAATTTATTCTGTGTAAAATCATATCATATCATATATCGACACACAGCCATATAAAATCGCCACACATCCATCTGTACTCGGCACACCGCCATATAAAATTGACACAACCATATGAAATCGGCACACGGCCATCTATACTCAGCGCACAGCCATTTATACTCATATCATAATTCCAAAATTTGTAAAAACATTTTCTACAATTAGTGTATATATATACTCATGCCTCACAATTTGAGTAATAAATCATAATTTAATAACTACCTGGAAAGTACATACATTTTACTAAAAATAAAATGGATCATCATCCTCTAGGGTTGAATCAACTCAATATACTCATTTTCCCAAAAATATACTTATAACAATTATAATTCAAAAACCCAATTTCCATATACCAACATATCCAGAAAAACATATAAATAATTTATGTAACCACATTTTATAATTTAATCGGTTAAATTCTTGAAAATATCTAACATAATATATTCCTCTTACCTTAGCCTTGGGGTGGTGCCTACGACGTCCCAACGACAAATTCGCTCTGGTTAAAATATTCAGGAGGGAACCTGGGACCCGGATATGGTGTTTGTTTTTCAATTCGGCCGAGAAATGCCAAGAAATTGAAGAGAGAGAGAGAGAGAGAGAGAGAGAGAGAGAGAAATTGAGGGAGGGCATGAGAGTGAGCTGAGAAGGGGGTGGGGAATGAAATCAAATTTCAATTCAGGAAGCATCCTAATGCTTCTTGAATATATATATATATATATATATATATATATATATATTCATATATATTATTTATATTATTTAATTAATAATTATTATTATATAATTAATTATTTAATAATTTATTTAGTTTAATTTAATTTAATAATAATTTATTTTATTTTATTTTTTTGAATCATTACAACCAAAACCTAAATGTTTTGGGGGTGCTCGAGATGCAAAGAAGTTAGACAACTTCGTCTTCGATCTGGAACACTACTTTAAGTGCTCAAGAATTGACATAAAGGAGGACCAAGTTATTATTGCAACAGTATATCTTACTAAGGATGCTATATTATGGTGGAGAACCAAATGTGAAGACATGCAAAACAACCGGTGTACCATTAATACTTGGGAAGAGTTGAAACATGACATAAAAGAACAATTTTACCCAGGGAATACAGAGTATATGGCACATTGCAAGCTTTTTGAATTACAACAGACGAGCTCGATAGGGAAGTATGTACGGGAGTTTCAGGCCTTAATGCTCGACATCAAGGATATGGCAGATTCTGACAGAGTCTTTCATTTCCTTCGAGGACTCAAATCATGGCCAAAGAATGAGCTGCAAAGACAAGGGATTCATGACCTTCCCTCGACTCTCGTAGCCGCTGAACAATTAGAGGATTTCTTAAGTCAGATCCTTGCAATAGGTGGACAGTTAAATGACTACTTAAATGGTTTTCAAAAAAGGAAATACTCAGCATCTGACAATTATGAACAAAGATCTTCCTGGGTGAATAGATCTATAGGCAGGGAGAGCGACAAGGGATCTAATAGCTTCTTAAGCGATAGGGGACCTAGAACGACGAGAGAGTGAAATGACAAAGATGCAAGGAGTGGGGTGCATCGATTGCCACTTGCTTGTTTTTTGTGTTGGGGGCCCCATCCGATAGCAAAATGCCCTGAGCAAAAGGCCTTGAATGCCTTGAAAACAATCCAAGAGGGAACAAAAATCTCGAACACCAATTTGGGAGAAAAGAAGTGTATGGTGGGTGCCCTAAGGCTTTTGGTGAGTCCCTAGGAGCCCAATTAGCGAGTGGAATGGGAGAATATACTTGCAGCTTTTTATGAACTTATGTTTCTTATTAGAAGTATTACTTTTGTGGAAATTTTTTTGAAATAGGTTGCTATTAATCATGTCTTGTTGAGGTAGTGACAGATGAATAACCTGCATGACCATGACAATTTGAAGCTAGAGATCTGGTTCTTGGAGAGCCCTAGGTCCATGAAGAAGATCAGTACAGATAGAAATGCAGGAGATCAACCCTTCCGTAAATGAAGACTCTAGAGAGCCAAACCAGGAAAATAAGGAAATTAAATAAGAAAAGGAAAAAAAGGATTTTAGCAAGCTTCGTCGACGCAGTCCACGTTCTTGTCAACGAAGGCCCTTAGGTGGTTCATTGCCAAAATTCAGAGTAGTGTCAATGAAGAGATCTAGAATGACATAAAATATCAGGTTTAGGGTTCATCGACGAAGCATTTCTTTCGTCGACGAACGGCCTTCTATAGTTCGTCGATGAAGGTGCCATTTCGTCGACGAAGTTGACCGAATCAAGGGTCTATAAATAGGATTTTTATTTGCTTCTTTATTAAGAAAACTAAAGATCTCTCCCTCCCTCCCTCCCTCCCTCTCCCTCTCTCTCTTTCTCTCTCTCTCTCTCTCTCTCTCTCTCTCTCTCTCTCTCTCTCTCCCTCTCTTCGATCTTTCACCAATCGTTACCCATCTCAACAATCAGAAGTTACCACAAGGATCAGGGAGTGAATATCTACAAGTCTAGCAGAGTGGATTCTTGATTTCGAGAAAAAGCTAAGGTTCGATTTTCGAGCATCTCGGGTCGTTTTTCAAGAAATAGGTAAGGGTATTATATTATGTCAGTTATGTTTATGAGTTCTAATGGAATGAAATGTTAAAACGGTTTTTAGATAAACAATTACGACTTTTCTAGGTTTCTGGGCCTAGGGTTCAGTTAACCGACTTATTTTCAAATCCAACCATTTAAATTCAAATATGATATTTTTAAAGTATAGTATTGGTCTTTCTGAACATTTTTACTGGTTGGGAAATTATTATTTCAAACCATAGACTTGTTTGAAACCAACCAAAGACGGTAGGGTTTATTATCTCCATTTTTCTCTTATTTAGCTATATATATCTATATTTAGTAAAATAACAACCTGGAGATATTCATACCCCAGTTTTCACAGTAGTAATTGTAATAATCCCAAAAAGGGATATATAAGATTAGTGGAGTGATTCCCAAAATAATAATTAATTAATTAATCAAATTAAAAAGAAAAAGAAAAAAATAATAATTATTAAAATTTATTTCTATTTTTATTAATAAATATATTATTATTAATATTAATTAAATATATTATTATTATTATTATTATTATTATTATTATTATTATTATTATTATTATTATTATCTCCTAAAGCTTAAAGAAGCTTCAGGAGGCTTGTTTATTTCATTCTTCTTCTTCTTCTTCTTTTCTTCTTCTTTTTTTTTTCTTCTGTTTTCCTGCGCAGGGCATACTCTCTCTCTCTCTCTCTCTCTCTCTCTCTCTCTCTCTCTCTCTCTCTCTCTCTCTCTCTCTCTCTCCGTCTCTCTTCGATTTCGTGACGGATTTTCGCCCGATCAAAAATCGGAAGACACCGCTGGACTCCATTCTCTACTGCTGTCAATTCTATCGGAGTGGATCAGTGGTAGGAGCGACGTAAACGTATCTCCTGGGATAACCCAATTTCTCTTTTTTCTTTAATTTCTTACAAAATATAAGCTCAATCGACGAACGGACATCACCACGAGAATCTAGGGATGATTCTCTACAAGTCTAGTGGGACGGAATTCTCGTGAAGTCATCGTGGGCAAAACCCCAAATTTGGGGTATGGGGCTTATTAAGGGGCTTATTTTTAATTAATTAGGATTAATTTAGAAATGCTAAAATGTTGAGCATCTGGAGTTAAAGTAGGATTTCTGGAATTTAGTGCCTGGGTGAGTGCCGCGGGTGTAATTTTGGGTCCCACAGGTAAAATTCAGAAAAATTAAGTGGGCTTGTTAAATGTTAGTCTAAATATTAATTTGAGGTATATGGAGCTTAGGGAATGTTAGATGAGTATTATTTTGGAGAAATAGATTAATTAATCTGGGAAAAATGCAAATTGCAGGAGTAAAATCGGGCACCAAGGGCATAGGATTTGGGATTCTAGCGAGACTCTTAGTAAGCCAGGTAAGAAAAATAAATTATAGCAGTTTTTTTAAAATTATTATTTGAATTAATATATGAAAATGAGCATATGATATTTTGTCTAAAAATTATTATAATATAAATATCAGATAAATTGTGTGGCATTTGAGTAATTGTAAATTGTGATATTTTTAAGTGTAAAATATAACGATGAGTAATTTTTTAGAAAATATTAAAATGAGAATTACTGATGTGATTAGTGAGAAATAATGAAATATGGTATTTATATGTGAGTAGAAATGTTTTGCCTGAAAAATGAGATTTTGTGAATTATTGATATTGGAAAATAATGAAATGTGGTATTTATTTGTGAGTGGAAATTATTTGCATGAGAAATGAGTTTGTACAAATTGTTGATATGAGTATTTTGAGAAATATGGAAATACGTGAAATATGATATATATTATTATGAGATAATGAAAGTACACAAAAAATGATGAGAATATTTGTAATGAACTGAATTGAGATATACTAAAATATGATTGATGATATGTCAATACCGCACAATAATTGCGGGTGGGTGGTATTCCTTTCCTACTGATGTCATTGGGGAGGTATGCTCAGTAGGGAGATTGTGTGTATAAAGTTCCTACTTATGCCGTTGGGGAGGTATGCTCAGTATGGAAATTGTGTTGTGAAGTTCCTACTGATGCCGTTGGGGAGGTATGCTCAGTATGGAAATTGTGTTATGAAGTTCCTACTGATGTCATTGGGGAGGTATACTCAGTATGGAAATTGTGTGTGAAGTCCCAACTGATGCCGTTGGGGAGGTAAGCTCAATATGGAAACTATGTGTGTGTGTGTGTGTGTGTGAAGTCCTTATTGATGCCGTTGGGGAGTTATGCTCAGTATGGAGATTATGTGTGTATATGAAGTCCCTACTGATGTCGTTGGGGAGGTATGCTCAGTATGGAGACTGTGTGTGTGTGTGTGTGTGTGTGTGTGTGTGTGTGTGTGTGTGTGTGTGTGTGTGTGTGTGTGTGTGAAGTCCCTACTGATGTCGTTGGGGAGGTATGCTCAGTATGGAGACTGTGTGTGTGTGTGTGTGAGATTCCTACTGATGCCATTGGGGAGGTATGCTCAGTATGGAGATTGTGTGTGTGTGTGTGTGTGTGTGTGTGTGTGAAGTCCTTACTGATGTCGTTGGGGAGGTATGCTCAGTATGGAGACTATGTGTGTATGTGAAGTTCCTACTGATGTCGTTGGGGAGGTATGCTTATTATGGAGACTGTGTGTGTGCGTGTGTGTGTGTGTGAAGTTCCTACTGATGCCGTTGGGGAGGTATGCTCAGTATGGAGACTATGTGTGTGTGTGAGAGATTCCTACTGTTGCCATTGGGGAGGTATGCTCAGTATTGAAATCATGAATATGTTGAAAATGGGAATTATGTGATCTAATGTATTATGCAAAGTACATAAATGTGAATTTATGTATACATAGATATGTAATGAGTTAAAAAGGGAAATGATTATGAGAAATGAAAGAGTGTGTGTTTTATAAAATAAATAATTAAGGCAAAGTGAAACTCTCTGCCCAAGGGCTTACTACGTAAGGTGAGTGTCCTGATAGGTATCAGATGTAGCCATTCCTAGCTGCATAACGTGTTAGGGTAGACAGAAACTACCTGTATGGGCGGGTAATCTTCCCTATTCTTTGGAACTTCGCGGTAAATATGTGTTGGGAATTATTGAATTTAAGAAATGGGTTTAAAGCTTATAAAAGCTTGTGTTGTATATCTATATGATCATAAGAATATGTATATCAGTGTATTTTCTCAGACGAAATGATGGTTTGAAAAGTAAAGTGTATTATAACTGAACTCATATGGCCACACACTATAAATAATTTATTCTGTCTTACTGAGATGTGTCTCACCCAAATTATCTAAATTTTTCAGGGAGTGGGGATAGACCAGGTGATAGAGCTCCGTGATCATAGGGAGCTGGGATCCTGACACACAGTGTGAGTTTTTGGATTAGGGGGTGTGTAATTTTCTCTAGAGTTGAGTAGTTTTTGGATTTGTGATAATGATGTATATGTGTGTATGTGGATACTCTAGATATTGTATTCTGAATGATATAAATACATTGTCTTTTGCTGTTAGGTTGTAATAATGAAATAAATGATTTTTTACCTGGTACCCAATGCGGGTTGGGTCGTACGAATGTTAGTAGGGTTATTGACGTGGCCGATTTGTGGATGTTATTGATGGCGTGTAAATTATTTACTTATTATTGTTTATGAAAAAAAAAATTATACAAAAATCGGGGCGTCACAGTTTGGTATCAAAGCCTAGGTTGCTAAGTTTTGAAGACTTTAGTAAACAGCGGAATGCAATACTAGAGTATAGAAGTGGATTTTGAGGGAAATAGGAGATGGGTATATTGAAATGTGAGTTAGTGGTTATTAGAGGATGATGTGAGAATTTAGGATTCTATCTTGCGGCCTACAGACAGGAATACAGGGGTTGTTTCTGTGTTTTTCCTGGGGTGACGATTTTAGGAAAACCATGGATACTATCACTGGGTCGTGTTTCTGAGTGGTAGGACTAAATCTTAAATGGGGATTAAAGATGTGGATAGAAGAGTAATTTATGAGTTATAACGGTGTATGGGTTGAGTGGTAGTAATTGTACGTTGAGATTAAATGCTTCCTTTGCAGGATGGATCTGAGGAACAGTAACACGAATGCAGGAGGTGATGGAGTAGGATCACCTAGTATGGGTGGTGCAGACCTTGACGCGGTATTGCGTAGCGTCACTCAGCAGGTGATGGCTGAGATGGTTAGGAGCTTGGGGGACCGTAGTTGCACAATCGAGTAGTTCACGCGTATGCGACCCCCATATTTTGCTGGAGGAGCAGACCCATTGTTAGCAGAGAATTGGGTTCAGGACGTAGAGGACATACTGGCAGTCCTCTCATGTATAGACTAGCAAAGGGTGTTATTTGCCACATTTAAATTGATCGGGGAGGCAAAGCACTGGTGGAGGTCAATGAGAGTACTAGAGGAGCAGAGGCAGGATCCTATAGCGATGACATGGAGTTGCTTTAAGGAGATTTTCTTCGAGCGGTACTTTCCCGCTACGGTCAGGAATGCGAAGGTGTCAAAGTTTCTGTATCTGACATAGGGGTCTATGACGGTGCAGCAATACTCAGCGAGATTTGTTGAGTTGTCCCGGTTCGCCCTGTATATGGTGCAGAATTTGTATAAGGAGAGGAAGGCGAGGAAGTTTGAGGAGGGCCTGAGGCAGAATCTATATGACCAGGTGGTAGGCTTTCGAGCTCAGACCTTCTCAGAGATAGTGGACAGGGCTGCGGTGATTGAGAGTAGCATACAAAGAGGCGCAGTAGCACAGAGCTAGAGGAAGAGGCTCGCACCTTCTGATTTTCAGGCAGGGTCCAGTTGAGGGTCGTGGAGGAGATTTGATAGCCGAGGGGGATGACGACAGGGAGGAGGGAATCAAGTAGTATAGGGCAGACAGATGCACCCTCCTTGTCCCAGATGTTTGAAGAGGCACCCAGGAGAGTGCCAAGCGAGGGAGGTTGTCTGCTATCAGTGCCACCAGCCTGGACATTTTGCGAGGAATTGCCAGGCACCACTGGCGGTAGCGACTGCTCCTCGACTATACAGAGAAGGCTATCAGGCACCTTGAGGTGGACAGCAGAGGAATACTGCCTCGGCAAGAGTTTATGCACTAACACAGGGAGATGCTGAGGCGGCGGGAGATGTGGTGATAGGTATTATTTCAATACTGTCATTTAAAGCTATTGTCTTATTTGATTCTGGGGCGACTCATTTCTTTATGGTCTGGGATTATGTTAAGTTGTGTGGGTTTAAGCCTCAGCAGTTAGATATTAGTTTGTTTGTTACTACGCTGACTGGGGCTGTAGGGACATATAGGAAGGTACTCAAAGACTGTCCAATGGGTATTTAGGGGAGGTCTTTGTTAGCTAATATGGTGATTTTAAACATGCATGGGTTTGAGGTAATCTTGGGTATGGATTGGCTAGCTGCCCACTTTGCCAGCATTGACTGCCATAAGAGAGTGGCAGTATTCAGACCTCTAGACGGACAGGAGTACAGATTCATGGGATCACGTATGCGCACCCCACCTCAATTATTATCTACTATTCAGGGGCATAGATTGCTATCAGAAGGTTGTTAGGGATATTTAGCCTGGGTGAAGGCAGTATCAAAAATAAAGCTGATAGTGGAGGATATCCCAGTGGTGAGGGATTTTCCTAATGTATTACCAGAGGATTTGTCGGGACTACCTCCTGATCATGAGGTAGAGTTCATTATTGATCTAGTTCCAGGGATAGCGTCGATTTCGAAGGTGCCGTATAGAATGACACCGATAGAGCTGAAAGAATTGAAAGAGTAGTTGCAGGAACTGTTAGATAAGGGATTTGTTCGGCCCAGTGTGTCGCCCTGGGGAGCACCAATTTTATTTGTGAGGAAGAAGGATGGCTCGATGAGGTTGTACATCGACTATCAAGAAATAAAAAAAGTAACTATCAAGAATAAATACCCGCTCCCACGTATCGATGATGTGTTTGACTAGTTACAGGGGATACAGATCTTTTGAAGATAGACTTACACTCTGGGTACCGTTAGGTGAAAGTCAAGGCAGAAGATGTTCCGAAGACGGCATTCAGAACACAGTATGGTCATTATGAATTTCTAGTTATGCCGTCTAGGTTAATGAATGCTCCTGCAGTGTTTATGGATTTGATGAATAGGGTTTTTTACCAGTACTTGGATCAGTTTGTGGTGTATTTGAAGAGCCCAGAGGAGCATCTGAGTATAGTGCTTCAGGTATTGCGAGAGAAGAAGCTTTATGCGAAGTTCAAGAAGTGTGAGTTTTGGCTAGAATAGGTTACCTTCCTTGGACACATTATATTCAGGGGTGGTATTTCTGTTGACTCGAGTAAGATTGAGGCGGTGGTAGATTGGGTATGACCAAAGAATGTGCATGAGATCAGAAGTTTCCTAGGGTTTGCTGGGTACTACTGCAGGTTGTTGAGGGCTTCTCGAGACTATCAGGCCCACTGACTAGATTGACTAGGAAAGGCTAATGTGGTCGCTGATGTTTTGAGCCAGGAATCAGTGGATTCATCTGTATCTGCAATGGAGATTCAGCATCCAATCTAGATGGATCTAGAGAGGCTTGGTGTGGAGCTGGTAGAGGCCGATCACCATGCGTTCATTGTTGACTTGATTTTGCAACCGACTCTACAAGAGAGGATTAAAGTAGCTCAGAAGAATGATGCAGAACTAGTAGAGCTTATGGGGAAGGTACATGATGGTCAGGAAATAGAGTTCAACATCTCAGATGATGGAGCCTTGTGGTTCTGTGCCAGGTTATGTGTTCCTGCCGATCCTGAGATCAAGAAGGTCATTTTGGAGGAAGCACGTCGATCTTTGTATACTGTATATCCAGGTATCACTAAAATGTATAGGGATCTTTGAGAGTCCTTTTGGTGAAGTAACATGAAGAGGGAGATAGCCAGTATGTGGATCATTGTTTGGCATGCCAACAAGTGAAGGCTGAGCATCAAAGACCGACGGGATCATTGCAGCCACTCCACATTCTTGAGTGGAAGTGGGAGCATATAGCAATGGATTTCGTCACAAGACTACCTCCGGCATTGCGTGGACAGGACGCTATGTGGGTAGTGGTGGATCGACTGACGAAGACTGGCCACTTTTTGCCGATCAAAGTTAGCTACTCCATGGACAAATTGACTGAGTTATATATCTAGGAGATAGTTAGACTCCATAGCGTCCTAATGTCCATAGTTTCATACAGATACCCACGGTTCACATCTCACTTTTGGAAGAGTCCGCAAGGGGCCATAGGTTCTCAGTTGTCGTTCAGCGTTGCTTTTCATCCTCAGACGAATGAGCAGATCGAGAGGACAATACAGATTCTAGAGGATATGCTGCGAGCATGTGTGCTAGACTTTGGAGGTCATTGGATGTGGTGTTTGCCACTGGTTGAGTTTTTGTATAACAATAGCTACCAGGCTAGCATTGGGATGACACCGTATGAGGCGCTGTATGGCAGAAGGTGTCGATCCCTATTATACTAGGATGAGATCAGGGAAAGATAGATATTGGGGCTAGAGCTGTTATAGCGAACTCAGGATAAAGTCAGATTCATTAGAGACAGGATCCAAACAGCACAGTGCCGGCAGAAGAATTCTGCAGATACTCGCCAGCGAGAATTGGAGTTTGACACAGGATACCACAGTATTCTTTCGCCATAAGTGAGGGTAATTAATAAAAATCGGGATGTTTCTCTCTAAGGATGGAAAGCAGATGAATAGCAAATTTCGAGGACGAAATTTTTATAAGGAGGGGAGAATGTAATAATCCCAAAAAGAGATATAGAACATTAGTGGAGTGATTCAAAAAAAAAAAAAATTTAATTAATTAATTAATTAATCAGATTAAAAAGAAAAAATATTATTATTATTATTAAAATTTATTTTTATTTTTATTAATAAATATATTATTATTATTATTATTATTATTATTATTATTATTATTATTATTATTATTATTATTATTATTATTATTATTATTATTATTATTATTATTATTATTGTCTCTTGAAGCTTAAAGTAGCTTTAGGAGGCTTGTTTATTCATTCTTCTTCTTCTTTTCTTCTTCCTTTTTTTTTCTTCTGTTTTCCTGCGCAGGGCATACTCTCTCTCTCTCTCTCTCTCTCTCTCTCTCTCTCTCTCTCTCTCCTTGATTTCGTGACGGATTTTTGCCTGATTGAAAATTGGAAGATACCGCTGGACTCCATTCTTCGCTGCCGTCAATTCTACCGGAGCGGATCAGTGGTAAGAGCGGCATAAACGTATCTCCTAAGGTAAGCCAATTTCCTTTTTTTCTTTAATTTCTTGCAAAATATAAGCATAATCGACGAACGGACACCACCACGAGAATCTAAGTATGATTCTCTACAAGTCTAGCGGGACAGAATTCTCGTGGAGTCGTCATGGGTAAGACCCCAAATTTGGTTACAAAGGTTATTAAGGGGCTTATTTTTAATTAATTAGGATTAATTTAGAAATGTTAAAATGTTGAGCATTTGGAGTTGAAGTAGGATTTCTGGAATTTAGGGCCTAGGTGAGCATCGCAGGTGTAATTTTGGGACCCCGTAATTTTGGGACCCACAAGTTAAATTCAGAAAAATTAAGTGGGGCTGTTAAATGTTAGTCTAAATATTAATTTGAGGTATATGAAGCTTAGGGAATGTTAGATGAGTATTATTTTGGAGAAATAGATTAATTAATCTAGGGAAAATGCAAATTGCATTAGTGAAATTTCGGGCGCCAAGGGCGTAGGATTTGAGATTTTAGCGAGACTCTCAGTAAGCCAGGTAAAGGGAATAAATTATAGCAGTGTTTTTAGAATTATTATTTGAATTAATATGTGAAAATGTGCATATGATATTTTGTCTAAAAATTATTATGATATAAATATCAGATAAATTGTGTGGCATTTGAGTAATTGTAAATTGTGATATTTTTGAGTGTAAAATATAACGATAAGTAATTTCTAAGAAAATATTGAAATGAGAATTACTGATGTGATTAGTGACAAATAATGAAATATGGTATTTATATGTGAGTAGAAATGTTTTTCCTGAAAAATAAGATTTTGTGAATTTATGATATTGGAAAATAATGAAATGTGGTATTTATTTGTGAATGGAAATTATTTGCATGAGAAATGAGTTTGTACAAATTGTTGATATGAGTATTTTAAGAAATGTGGAAATACGTGAAATATGATATATACTATTATGAGATAATGAAAGTGCACAGAAAATGATGAGAATATTTATAATGAACTGAATTGAGATATACTGAAATATGATTGATGATATGCCAATACCGCACAATAATTGCGGGTGGGTGGTATTCCTTTCCTACTGATGCCGTTGGGGAGGTATGCTCAGTAGGGAGATTATGTGTATAAAGTTCCTACTGATACCATTGGAGAGGTATGCTCAGTATGGAAATTGTGTTGTGAAGTTCCTACTGATGTCGTTGGGGAGGTATGCTCAGTATGGAAATTGTGTGTGAAGTCCCTATTGATGCCGTTAGGGAGGTATGCTCAGTATGGAGACTATGTGTGTATGTGAAGTCCCTACTGATGTCGTTGGGGAGGCATGCTCAGTATGGAGACTGTGTGTGTGTGTGTGTGAAGTCCGTACTAATGCCCTTGGGGAGGTATGCTCAGTATGGAGACTATGTGTGTATGTGAAGTTCCTACTGATGCCGTTGGGGAGGTATACTCAGTATGGAGACTCTGTGTGTGTGTAAAGTTCCTACTGATGCCGTTGGGGAGGTATGCTCAGTATAGAGACTGTGTGTGTGTGTGTGTGTGTGTGAGATTCCTACTAACGCCGTTGGGGACATATGCTCAGTATGGAAATCGTGAATATGTTAAAAATGGGAATTATGTGATTTAATGTATTATGTAAAGTACGTAAATGTGAATTTATGTATACATAGATATGTAATGAGTTAAAATGGGAAATGATTATGAGAAATGAAAGAGTGTGTGTTTTATAAAATAAATAATTGAGGCAAAGTGAAACTCTCCGCCTGAGGGTTTACTAAGTAAGGTGAGTGCCCTAATAGGTATCAGATGTAGCCATTCTTGGATGCATAACGTGTTAGGGCAGAGGGAAGCTACCTGTATGGGCGGGTAACCTTCCTTATTCTTAGGAACTTCGCAGTAAATGTGTTGGAAATTATTGAATTTAAGAAATGGTTTTAAAGTTTATAAAAACTTGTGTTGTATATCTATATGATTATAAGAATATGTATATCAGTGTATTTTTTTAGATGAAATGATGGTTTGAAAAGTAAAGTATATTGTAACTGAACTTATATGGCCACACACTATAAATAATTTATTCCGTCTTACTGAGATGTGTCTCACCCAAATTATCTAAATTTTTCAGGAAGCGGGGATAGACCAGTTGATAGAGCTCCGTGATCATAGGAAGCTGGGATCCTAACACACAGTGTGAGTTTTTGGATTAGGGGGCGTGTAATTTCCTCTAGAGTTGAGTAGTTTTTGGATTTGTGCTAATGATGTATATGTGTGTATGTGGATACTCTGGATATTGTATTCTGAATGATATAAATACACTATCTTCCGCTGTTAGGTTGTAATAATGAAATAAATGATTTTTTACCCGGTACCCAATGCGGGTCTGGTTGTATGAATGTTAGTAGGGTTGTTGACGTGGTCGATTGGTGGATGTTATTGATGACGTGTAAATTATTTACTTATTATTGTTTATGAAAAAAAAAATTGTGCGAAAATCGGGGCGTCACAATAATTACTTTCCAAAGTAGATGATTTATTTATGAGTTACTAGATGAAAATTTGTGTGGCATGAGTATAGTTTTTCATTGATATTAAATGAGCAGGTTTTGTGTAATACTGAAATGTAACGACTATAAGATGAGATATAAGATATGATGGCTATATGCCAAGAGATGAGATATGACGGCTAAATGCCGAGTTTATGAAATGCCTGTTTTTACCAAGCCAGTCATGACATATATGATACGCCGATTTTTACCGAGTCAGTATCTAGTAGATGTTTTCATAGAATTATATACAGCTTGTGTTACATATGGTTTTATGAAATGAATTATGATTACAGTTTTATACAATGTGAATTGTCATATATATGATAGTAGAGCCCTATTGTTATGTTCTCATGGTAAGAGCACGATATCGTAGCTATATGCATGTAGGGGTGCAACCACATGTCTCAGATAGAGTGTAGATGGGAAAGGTGATTGGTGGATTTATAGAGTAATACAAATTTTTAAAATATCAATTAAATGCATTTAAATGTTAACAGTAAATGCACACACAAAATCTCATGTTAACCACATACTGACAATAATATAATCCGTCTTACTTAGAAGTGTCTCACCTTAGCATACAAATGTTGTTTCAGGTCCTCCGAGGAATCGAGCCTAGCGTCCTACTGGGCTGATTTTGGATAGTAGATAGTCCTTGTCAAAGCTGGTGAGATATTAGATAGTGTCTGTCTCTTTTGGGGATTGTAATATATAATAGATTATGTTTTCAGATATGTATGGATGTATATGGGAATAGTTAGAAACTATAGTAAGTATTAGAATATGTATATATTTCCGCTGTGCATGTTTATACAGATCAGTATAGAACACCAGTTTTTCCCTTGTTTGGGCGAATTGTATATGTATGGTATCAGAGAGATGTATGTTATGTATGTTTAGTGGCACTCTTGGCCCACCTAAAGGGTCAGGGCGCTACAAAGACAGTAGCTAGAAACATAGTGAAGATCCTTCCAGATAGAGTCAGCAACGATGAAGGTCGTCAACAACAACACTTGGTTAAGAGAAGAATGGTGATGACATGACGGAAGACTTTTAGCAGCCCACACAAAAGATCTAAGAACTCATGAACTTCAAGACAGCAACAACAAAACCTAAAGATTGAAGACTCTTTACAACAATTCGACGAGGTTGTCGATAGAATGAGTAGGGGAGGATGTTAGGGGGTGACAATGTAATGGGGATTTAATGGGGGAGAGATATGGCTTTACATGTATTCTACAGGGATTTGTAAATAAATGTCAAATTACTTGCGTTATGGCTTGTATGATGTTCTCTTACTTGAATAAAATAAGTAGTCTCTATTTTATCATTAAGCATGAATTTCTCTTGCCTTCCTAATCCATCAGTGTCTATATCGATATTTCATGATTATGAGTGGTTGCCGAAACTTATGTGATGCTCATGTTTTCAAGTTTGAACAGGTAATTATTGGCTAACTCTATTGGGGAGAGCCTCGACAAGTGCCGCGCAGCCCCTTAGTTGAGTCTAATCTAGGGGTTCGTGACATGTTTCTATGGTGGTGGTCAACATAAAATACGTTTACAGTAAGTTATGTTTCAAATAGGTCCCTTGAAGTTTGAGGATCTAGGTTGAACTTGTCGATATGTGCTAAATTGATTGTCTATGCTAATTAGTCTAGATTAATTAAGTTTATAGTTCATATTGTATATCTATCATTGATTGGTTGTGTTCTCATTCCAATGTTATTGTGTTAAGCTTTGGAAGGAACAAAATTTTTTTTTTTTTTCTTATTTTGTTTCATCCAATGTTTATGTCTACAGTTGTGTGTCCAAATAGGCCTCATGAGATTTGATATTTAAATTGAGCTCGTCGATCCATGCCAGATTGTCTGACTATGCTAACAAAGTTGGACTAATTAAGTTTGTAGCTCAAATTCAATATCAAGTCTCTCTCTTTCCCAACCCATTTTGGTCAGCTCCAAAAATAACAAACATTCTTTCCAAATTTTGTGTTGTTCATGTGTGTATTTAATTATTTGATTTCAATTATTAAAATGTTGGACTAAATTGTTGAAATAGGGATAAAATTCAAAAATTTATTAATAAGCTTCGATTCATCAAATATTCAATTTTAAATTTTACTAAATTGGTTAAAATATATATAAAAAAATCACACTAAATTGTTGGTTTTTTAAAAAAGTAATTGTTTAATTAATTAAATGGATTGCACAGACCACATAACTAAGTGTAAATAAAAAATAAATGTGATTTAAACTTGAATTTTAAGCATTCTAATTAAGGGGGCAGAGTTCAAATCTTCTTACAGAAGGATTTAATAGAGGGCAATTAGAATTGGGACGTATAATTTGCTATGAAGGTCGATGTGAGGGTCGTAGGTAGGTAGGATAGCATAACTTTTCAATTGAAAAAAAAAAAAAAAAGACTGGTTTAATTATTTGATTATTTTATTACTTAACATTTAATTATGAAGGTAAAAGTTTACAATACTCTACTTGACAACCTAACGGTTAATTGAACTATTTTCCTAAAAAATATAAATGCATTGAATGTAGCATGTTTCCCCTGAGAAGTTTTTTTTTCTTTTTTTTAATGGAAAAGTAATATATCTTTACTTTCTCACCTAAAAAGAAAAATAGGTCTTTAAAATGCCTAGCAAAATAAACAAATTAAATAAATAGAAGTGTCTGCCTACATCACTAGGCGACCCTTTTTCTCTTCCCCTTCTTATTCTTGAGTAAGATTTTATTTGACAATAATAATAATAATAATAATAATAATAATAATAATAATAATAATAATATAACCAAAATTAATAAACTCATTCATGACAGGATACGGTTATGAAACCACCATTAATAGACCTGCATAACTGAGATGCTTAAGTCAATATACATATTAATGAGGGGAAATGGTTATAATTAAAAACCCCACATAAATGCCCTTAAATTATCCGTAACCCCCATAAACACAATAATGCACCCATAAATGCTAAATTGAAATAGTGTCAACCTCCACTACTATAAAAAGGTACTTTGAGAGTAGGTAAGTATTATAAAAAATGTAAGACACTTTCATTGATGTAGAGATGTCCTATATATAGGATTTGTATAAGGTATAATTGTTACAAATTCAAATACAAATTCAAAAATATTTAAATAATAAATCAAAGAGATTCTAGACTATCAAACACAAACAGATATTCAAGTAATACAATCTAAAGAATCTCAAATCGCCTCATACAATCGAATATTCGCAAATCTTCAACTGCTAGAATTCTTGGTAGTTTAGCAAAGGGTGAAACCATCAACGATTTTGGTGAAACCGTCGACAGTTTAGTCACAGTAGCCATTCTATCTTAATCCATCAAAGCAATCGTCGAATAGTTTATTGAAACTGTCGACGGCTTGCTGAAAAACTAAATAATTTTATTAATACGCCCCTGCAAGATAGGCGTGTCATCAGTTAAGCCAATCTTGGAGCACATAGAGTGGAATTTGTGATGGGATAGAGCCTTAGTTAAAAGTTCGGCAAGTTGATCGTGGGTTTTAACATGGGAGACTTGTAGCAAACCTTTTGTAACCAGATCACGAACAAAATGAAGATTAATAGTGATATGCTTCATTTGTGAATGCATAACAGAGTTAGGACTCAACTGGAAAGCACCAATATTATTACAACACATATATAGGGGCTTAGGAATTGGAATACCAAGTTCCTAAAACGACGATCGAATCTAAACAAGCTCAGAGGTGGTTGAAGCAAATGCCCGATATTTTGCCTCAGTGGAAGAATAAGCCACAACACACTACTTGTGTGTGCTCTATGAAATGAGACAATCACCCATAAAAATAAGATAAGCAGAGGTGGAGGATCTAGTATCCCTATCACTTGCCCAATCAGCATCCTAAAACCCTTGAAAAGTGATATTCCTAGTGCGCTTGAGGAGGATGTCATGATAAAGACTACCTTTCAAGTACCGCAGAATATGCTTGGCAGTGGTCCAATGGAGCTGAGATGGTTTATGCACGAACTAAACCAGCTAATTGATCAGGAAGGCAATGTCGGACCAAGTTAGAGAGAGATATTGAAGAGCTCCTATAACTCAGTGAAATTTAGTTGGATCGATAGTAAAAAAGTAATCATGGAGCTAAAGAAGATCCTTTGTGGCAAGTGGAGTCATCACTGCCTTAGCACCATCCATCTTAGTGCGAGAAAGGAGATCCTGAATATACTTTTGTTGGGAGAGGATCAGTCCACGGAGAACGGAAATCACCTCAACACCAAGAAAGTAATGCTAAGGACCAAGATCCTTCAGAGAAAACTGATGACCGAACTGTTGAACAACCTTAGAACTAGTAGTTGGGTTACACCCTGTGATTAAGAGATCATCTATAAATATAAAAAAAAAAAATATAGAGAGTAACATCAACACCCATGTAGATAAATAGAGAAGAATTGGATTTAGACTACTGAAAACTAAGTTGAAGAAGACAAGCACACAGTTCTTGATACCAAGCACAAGGTGCTTGTTTCAAGCCATATAAAGACTGCTTTAACCTGCAAACATGAGAGGGCAGATTAGGATCAACAAAACCCGGAGGTTGAACCATGAATACATCCTCCTGAAGGAGGCCATAAAGAAACACATTATTAACATCTAGTTGGCGAAGGGCCAATTGTTCTGATTAGCAATGGAAAGGACAACCCGAATAGTTACTTGCTTCACAAAAATGTTGAACATCTCATTATAATCAAAGCCAAGTTGTTGATGAAAACCTTTGGCCACTAACCAGGCTTTATAACAAGAAATACTACCATCAGGATTCCGTTTGATACCGAAAACCCATTTGTAGCCAATGGTTTTGATCCTAGAGCGTAGTGGAATCAGCTCCCATGTACCTTGTTTAACCAATAGAGTGAACTCTTTGTACATAGCTTGCCGCCACTTGGGGTCTTTCAAGGCCTAAGATACACATGTGGGCTCAACATGTTGAGGAAGAGAGTGTTGAGTGGCAAGATAAAGTTGTTTCGGTCTATCAATATTATTCATAGACCGGGTAGTCATACCATGAGTACAAGTGGACCGGTCCAAAGATGTAGGTATGGTGGATGAAGGGATTACCTCTAGTGGAGAATGTGCAAGGGAGGGTGATGAAACCAAAGCTGTAGGAGCGCTGTTTGTCATGGTGGTAGGAGAGGAGGCCATTCGTCCAATGGAAAGCACCACTGGAATGGCAAGGTCCTTTGTCATAGCACCTGAAATTGATAGAGAAGGCACAACAACATGGGTAGAGGAAGAAAAGGAGAAAACACATTCATCAAAAATCACATGCCTAGACACGTAAATGCAAGAAGTAACAAGGTCCATACACCTATAGGCACTCTAAAAGCTTGAGTAACTGAGAAAGAGACAAGGCGTAAATCTTGGGTGAAGTTTACTGGTGGCATAAGGTTTGAGCCATAACTAACACTAACAACCAAAAATAAGCAAATTTTTGTAATTGGGGCGACAACCAAACAAACATTCGAAAGGACTTTTATTTTTCAAAATAAGAGTGGGCATACAATTTATAGAAAAATGTAAGACACTTTCATTAATGTAGAGATGTCCTATATAGGACTTGTACAATGTATAGTTGTTACAAATTCAAATACAAATTCAAAAATATTTAAATACTAAATCAAAGAGATTCTAGACTATCAAATACAAATAGATATTTGTTTACTTTTTGAGTCCTATCCCTGTTTTAATTATGACAAACAAAAGCATCTCATGTTTATGCTTAGTGTTGAAGAGGTTAAATCTTAGAAAAGAACAGATGATGCTGCAATATGGATGCCTTGAAAAGCTCCTACATGATCGTATTCCAAGGCGTATTCCATGGACACCAGAAATCAAAGACAGAAGACTTATGTAAATTTGTGTTGTAATAGTAATTAGGGTTTGGATGTGCATGCATTTCATTTGATTTCTATTGAAACTCTACTAAAGCCATAGATTGACCATAGGAACTCTAAAGTGGACTAAAACCTTGTTTACTTAAAGTTAAACACTATCACAAAAGGTATAAAGTATTTTTGAAATTAAAGACTTGGCCAAAATTCATTTTTGCTAAATTAACCGGCTGGCCAATCAAGCTCAATCGAATGACATGTGCTTAAAAAGAAAAAATGATATTTTTATATAAGGTCAGTCGACCGACCTCCTTACAATTGTATCAGGGTCAGTCAACCTACAAGTGCTTAAGGTCAATTTTGTAATTCCAATGAGCTCGACAGATCGACCCCATTAAAACGTAAATGGCTCACTCGACCGACACTATTCACTTGGTTGACCGGCGCTTTTGCCCAGCTAACTAACTATCACTATTGACCTTATAGGTCATATCCCTGTTTTGATTATGACAAATACTCATGTATTTAATGTCTGCTGAGTTGATGTGCAGGTTTATCTTAGCGGTATCATATGATGGCACTCGGAGACCCTTGGAGGAAAATGAAAACCTTGAAGACCCTAGTTATAATTTAATTGTTATGTTTCTTTAATGTAAAGGGTCTGTAATAGTAATTAGGAGTCTGGTTTGTAATAATCTCACACACACATCACTTGCTTGATTTACTACGTAAGCCCAAACCAAATCATGAATGAGAAAATGACCATAGAAACACCTTAAGGGTATAAGGTCGACCGACACCGGACTTTTTTGGTGTCTTAAAATTAGACCCCAAGTGCCCCTAGGACACTTACACTTTCACATATATTTGTTAGGCACTAAAATAGGGTTTGATTGTGTCAAGACGGGACCAAAATGCACACACGATGCACTTTCGGTCGACCAGCCAAGCCAGTTCATTTTGGTCTAGTTGATCAAGACATCCTGGGTCAAAGTTTGATCACCCAGTCGACCAGCGAAGGTAGTTCAAAAGGCCCTGATCAACCAAAGCTCCTTTGGGTCAAAGATTGACCACTCAGTCGATCGAAACTTGTAGTTCAAAAGGCCATGGTAGACCGAAACCCTCCTGAGTCAACAGTTGACCATCTGGTCGACCGAGAACTTTTGTACTCCAACTACCTGGTCAACCGGAGGGTCCTTGGGAGAATTCCCAATGGTCTGGTCGACCGAACCAGTCAGTTCAAAATGCCTTGGTCTACCGAAACTCAGAAAATTGGGAAATCGCCTCTCCTGGTCGACCAAGACCTCAGTTCAATATTCCCCTAGTCGACCGAACCATTTGAAACTTGGTCGACCAAACTTGTTCTGGTCGACTGAACCTTTCGGGTTGCCCTGATTTTTTTACCGCAGTTAATATTTTTAAACAGGGTTAAAATGTTTTAAACATCATTAAACTTTTTTAATAATACCCAATAGGTCCCCAACGGTCATATTTTCTCCCTTGCCTATATATATGAGTTCATTTGAGAAAATTAAGATGGATTAGCCACTCTGATTAAGTGAAAATTCTCTGAAAATCCAAAAGCTCATACTACTCATTCTTAAGCCTCCTACACTCATACTTACCTTCTCATACAAATTAAACCCTTTGTAAGTTGATTGAGTGCTAGTCTAAATAGGTTTGCTCTCTCACTATTGATTGATTGATTCGGTTTTTACGAGAGCTAAACCTATGTGTTCTTAGAGGGCTTTTACTAATAAGCCTATCCTAAGAAGACTTGTTAAAGCTCCTGAGTATTGCATTTGTGTTGCAATTTCTTAGGAAACTTGTATTTGTTTTTGGGTTGCAAAATCATTTTCAAAACATACTCAAATGTCTTGTTTGATTTATATTGATATATTTGTGAAAAGATATTTGTATTTTTGATTGTGATCTTTGTTGCAATATTCACTCACTCATATATTATGTGCTGAATACAAAGGTTATGCACCTTTTGCAAACTGAGCATATACGTCACTTGATACTCACATGCTTGAAATATCCTGCTGATTGAAGTATTTGAGACTAGACATCTTTGTGTAAGCTTATTTATTGAACATATCTTGTGATACAAAGATTGTTTGTTTGACACTCTCACGAACGCATTACACTGATAGAACATAGTTGAGAGTTGAACCATCTAGACCACTTTGAGCTTATATATTCAACTATATTGTAGTGTATATTATTGCGCGCATTTGGGTACACATCTGCTTTACTTGAAAGCACAATCACTGTACCATTTGATTGTAATACACTTTGGTTATATTCCAGGCACGGGCCTGAAGTGGGAGACTAGCCCTAGAATAGTTCCGGATTGGCTTAAACCCAGTTAGGAAAGTTAGGTGCGTCGTCCTGTTAAGGCGTGTAGGTTGAGGTCAGCCCCGCTAATTGACCTGGTTAAGGTTGAGGTCAGCCCTGTGTTAATTTGACCTAGTTGTAAACGGTGCCGCTCCACCCTTAAGTGAGCTATTAGTAAAATCCTCCTACTTGCGAGCTAGAGGCAGAGACGTAGGCACAGTTGGCGGAACCCCGACAACATATCGTGTATTCATTTACATTTCCGCGCTTTATATTTACCGCACATGTATGTTATGGGTGAATGATGCGTATGACTTAAATTCCATATTATATTTATCTACGCATTCAGAAATTGAATATATTGACCCTAGGTTTTGTATATATTGCTGTTCATCTGGTTTAACCTAGGCGATAAATTTTAAATTCCAATTCACCCCCCCTCTTGGGAATACACCAATTCTAACAATCACAAACTTTGAAATTGCCTAAGTGTCAGTCGACCGACCCTATTGGTCAGTCAATCGAATCTCGCGGAAATTCAAAATTCTAGGCATTTAATGGTTGAAAAATTTAAACTTTAATATTATTTTAATGTCCAACGGTCAGATAACGGCCATATCCTGAAAAAGTCTATAATACTACACCAAAACATCTTTTGGATGTTAGAAAAATAAATTGAAAGTTATATTGCTTATTCCTTAACTCTTTCTCATTTTTTACTCGATATCAAAAGATCAAATCCATTTTTCCGATACTATATTTTTGAAAAGTATTTTTGGGAAATCTGGAGGTTCATACAAGTTGGCTTTGAACATTTATTCAAGTTATCTTGCTTGAAAAGTCTCTTGTTCTTAAGATTTTAAAGAGCAAATCTTTTCTCCAAAATTCTTTGTTTTGAAAAATACTTTCTTGGAGAAAATTTCGTTTGGGTTCTTGAGAAATACTTGAGCTTGTATCTAAGTTTCATATACTTAGCTATAAAAATCTTTATTGTATTTTTGGTTAACCTCAAAGATCAAAATCTCCTATACGCTTCATCATTGAAAATTGTTTGTGGAGATAATCTTTAAGTAAATCAAGAGTGCTTGAACATTATATCAACTCATATATTCTTTTCTTGAAAAGTCTTTTGTATTTTAGTTTTATACAAGGTCAATCTTGAGGAAAGACATCTTCCAAAACTCTTAGTCTTTCTTTGAAAAATACTTTTGAGAGGAAAATTACATACTCTATAGAGCTTCAACTGTAAATCATTTGAGAGTGTTTATAGTGCTTTATTTTGTACACACTAGCTTATTTGAGAAACGTCTTGTTGTACACAAAACTTTATTTTATTATCTTTATATTCTAGGCGTAGCCTGAAGAGGAATACACTGTCCTATAAGGTGTACCAGTTTGGCTCTAGTCCAGTTAGGTAAGCTGAGGAGACTCCATCTCGTAAGGAGAACTGGTTTGGTTCTGCTCCGTAAGTGAACTGAGGAGACTCCATCTCGTAAGGAGTCTTGAAAAAAAAAGAAGGGACGACAGAGCTAGGGTTTAATTTTGAAAAAGAAAAATTGTCGGGAAGCTTGGTGGGGCAGCTACCCCTCTAGCTCCACCTTAGATTCGCCCCTACCTTAGACCACAATTTGGGCAAAGTTTCCTTCCTTTTTCCAACCCTGTTTTTTTTTTTTTTTTTCTCCAATGCTACAACTGAGCTCTTATTCATAGGCCAAGAATAGCTGGGCTGCTATCCTCAGCCTTTCTCACCAGCTCAAGGCCTAGTTTGGAACGTGGAAAATATTAGAGAAAGGAAAGAAAAATATCAAGGAATTCCCATTTTTCATACTTGGTTATCAAGAAAATTGAGAAAGAAAATTAAAAAAATATATATCAAATCCATGAGCAAAATTTTGATTTTATAAATTATTAATATTTAAATTTTCTTAATTTTTAATCGTATTAAAAAAAACTTTCATTTTTAATACAATTTCATCTAGAAGGAAGTTATAATAGAAAATGAGTTTCCTCCTTATTTGCCTTTCCTTTTCTCTTCCCAAATAAATATTTGATCCAAACAGACCGCAAAGAGAGCGACTTCATATTAGTGAGAAATAATTTGACTTTTATTATTCATTGATAAATTATACAAGAAATTTGTCTCTCCACATGTCTATATCGTGTTTGTTTTATAAAATATGAAACATATGTCGGTTGATTCCATAACAATTACCATTCAATGTATGAATAAAGGAGCCCATTTGCTGCATGTTTTGCATATATACAGGAACAATTTTTCCTTATTTATGATTATAACATTTTAACCACCCAAGATTTTCTCGCCGGTCCCCCATCTATCCCATTTTTCTCTTTTTTGCTCCACCTTTATGAAATATTTTCTTTTCTATTTTTGCCTTTCCTCTACAACAATTTTTCTCTCTTTCTTATTGATCTTTTTTCTTTCTTCGTCGCCTAATTAAAATAAATAAATAAATAAATAATTTTAAACCCAAAATTTATATTCAGTGTTACCTTATTGTTTTTGTTTTTTCAATTGGGGTGTGACTCGGTGAACTCAGAATCACACGCTTTAGTTTTAAAAAATAAAAAATTAAAGCAGGTGCTGTGCTGATATTGAATAATAAAAATTGGTCACGCAGTTCTCAAAGGCAATTGAAATTAATATCGCCATCATGATTTGAACGATCCACGTCCTCACATATTTTATAATATTATATTACATTATTACATACCACGAGAAAATTCCAACTTCTCGCAACTTCTCAATTTCTCAGGGGTCAATTATTATTATTATTATTATAATTATAATTATAACAGGAGAAAACGACGACGTAATAGTAGTGCGACAAACGGTAAATTAGATGATGAGCGTGCACACGGTCACGGTGTCGGCAGGCCCTCCATTTTAGCGTCTGCCTTCAAAGTCGATAATTAACCCAAGCATAAATAATATAAATAAATAAAAGTAATTCAGGCATTTAAAACTTTATAAATTTGTCCTTTATCTTTTTATTTTTGGAGACACCTTCATCTTTTTTTAATACTTGACAATAAAAGATCAAAAGAGGATATAAATATTTTGAAAGTTTAAATAAAAAAATTTTATACAATTTTTAAAAATTTAATGATGGTCCGTAAGATTTTTGAAATAATTTGTGTCTTTTACTTTTTATTATTTGAATTATAAATATCTTTAAGATTCCAGTAAGTAAAAATTTTGAATTTTATATAATAAATTTTGAGGGGAGGCAATATATATATAAAAGGAAGGAAGTGTATTATTTTTCATTGATGGTTCTATAGTATGCAAAAATATTTTCTAAGTTTTTCCTCTAAACGATACTAATAATAAGAAAAAAAAAACTTAAAGTTAAATGTTGACATCTTATTGACTTAATCTTGTACCAGGAAGGCAGACCCAATTTGTTTTTTTTTTTTTACCCGACATAACAATATTTTTTATTAATTTCATTAAAAATTTGTACTCATTAATTTAGCATATTGTCAGAAATAATTAGGTAACACTTAAAAGAGTTGGACAGTGTTGTTATTTTTAAAGTTGGTTATACATATGATATTTAATTTTTCTTAAAAAATATAATCATATTTGTTAGTCAAATTAGATCCAATAATACGAGTTAATAAGAGTTGTTGTAGTGCACACAAAATGTTGACTTTAAATTGCACAGCTGTCAAAAATATAAAGTTCCGAAAAGAAAAAGGTTCAATTGTAAATGATAAATGTAATTGCATCAATTTAATAAGTATACAGTTTTTTTTAATATTACATATATGAACATATAATTTCACTCTAAATCTTATTTAAGGTATATAGTTCCTTTACATAATCTTGAATTGGATTAAGCATAATTTTATTGAATAATGAATATTTAAAAATAATTATGTTGATATTTAATGACTATTACAGGTGGTCTGCCAGCAATTCATTTAAAAAAAAAAAACATGAATTAACGTGATCATATTCAAAATGCTTTTTCTGGTATTCGCTTGTTAAAGATTTTACATTTGGGAATATAATTATTATCTTACTAGAAATTGATTTTCTTTGACAATTGTTGTACTCTTAATAATAATAATAATAATAATAATAATAATAATTACTAAGTTTGACTTAGGGGTCAGCATAATTCGGTAAAAACCGAATTAACCGAAATAACCAATTGAATCCTTTCGGTTCGGTTCGGTTTTATATTCGGTAAAATCGTTTATTCGATTTTCGTTTCGACTATGGAAAAATTACATTTCGGTTAACGCTTTAGCCGAATTATATAATTAATTAATAATTAAATATAAGTTATATAATTTATAATTAGGGTTCAATAATTATTATATAATTAATAATTAAATATAACTTAAATATTGAAAGCATACAATCATACTTTTTTCCATAATTAATTATAATTTAATTTGGTTAAATTCAGTTCACTGAATTTATTGAAAATTTGGTTCGGTTGGGTAAGAAGGATAGTTCGATCGGTTCGTTTATGATAAATAATTAATCAATTTTTTTTTAATAAATTTGGTTAATTGATCGAATTGGCCAAACCAGCCGATTGCACACCCCTAATTTAATTTATGATATGTATGTGCATTACAATTTACAAAGTATATATTTGCATTACAAGAATATGCAGCTTCGAAGCCAAAAGAAATTGTAGCACGCATTTAGTTTTAATTTCGGTATATGATTGTTCAAATATCATCTCGATACATTTTCATATCTTAATTGGAAAAGAATGCTTAATTTTAATATGAGTTAAAATGAGTTAATAGGAAACATAAACATATATATTATATTTTATTAATCATAGTTACTATTGTATAAAGTATAGTTGTTATAATTCAAAAGTATTTAAAATATCAAATTAAAAGATCTTAAATTATCAGATACAAATAAATATTCAAGTAATATAAATAAAGAATTACAGGCTATCACAGATTATCGGATGTCAATCAATCTTCAGCTGTACAAGTTAGATGAGTTTTGGTAGTCAATTATCTTTTCATAATTACTATTTGGTAACTTAAAAAATTATGAAAATTATAATAAACTACTAGCCTACTCTATTATTTGACTTAGATGAGTTAACATACTTAATTTTTTTCTTTCAAAAATTAAAATTTTCTTTTAAAAAAAAGTAGAAGAAAATTCTTATTCATTTTCCTTTATTTCTCAAAATTTTCTCGACAGTCAAACAGAGGGCGAGGACCAAAGAAAATAGAGAAAGAAAACGTGTTCATGCAGCCAAAGAATTATTTAATGGAAGCCTTAATCCTCGAGATAATACAAATTAATTGGAATGCCACGTGTACGTACCGAGTGCAAGTACCACTAATGCATACACAAAATGTTCAAAAAATTATACGTTGCTGCATTTCAATTTCTTTATATGTCAATTAGAGTAATTACATTACAGCTCATCAATCTCAATAGGATGTGATCTATTTCTAGTTGTATTCAGTGAACTCCAAATCACTTTTTATATATAGCCACATCAAGTCACCAACACAAAGTCAAAACTTTAATGAATGAAAAAAGATAATAGTATTCTCAAAATATGATTATGAAGTGTGGATTTATTAAAAAATTAAGGTGTCATTTTGTTGTAACATGTGACTCATATCGAGTGTAATTACATATACAAAGAAAGCAAGTTGAAGAAAATAAGCAAGCTAGTTTGAAGAAAATTGGTAATGATTTTCTATAAGTACATCGATGGTTTCTTTCAAAAGTCAATTAGGAAGAAAACCGTTGACAATTTTGTTCGACATTAGATTGTTTTTATTAGTTGAGACGATTAACAGGTTGAGTGTGCGAAGGCAACACCTTCACAGTACGATAGAAGGGTATTTGAAGAATTTTTCTTCCTCTATATGGCTAGGGTAGTATATATATATATATTATGTAACCCTACTTTTGAATATAATGATTTTAGTTGCCGTTTGCTCCCGTGGACGTTGTTAACATATAATAGCTTAATATATTAAATTTATTCTCTTAAAGTATACGACCATTAGATTTATTTATTTTTTATCATTTATACATAATCAATTACAATCAATAATTTTTTTTAGTTCTGAAATCCAATTTATTATGTCCAAGAACTTATAGATCAAGATGCAACATACTTGATTTGCTAAAAAATATTTTTTTTTTAAAAAAAATTAGGAATTAGTATAATATGAGACACTATAAATTAAATAAATAAATAAATAATTAAATTATCATATAATGTGAGAGCATATATGAAAAAATTATTCTATTTAAATTAAAAGCATTAAATTAATTTTTAAAATAAAAAGACTTGACCACAGTCTGTACCTGTTGAACGATGCATTGAAAAAGTATAGGTAGAAAAATTGTGCAATTACAATTACAACCCTGTAGTCAAACTGAATAGTAAACAACTACTTTGACCCTAAACATACGGAGAACAAATTTCTAATTCAGAGGGTCATTTGGTGGAAGCCAAAGATGGAAACTAAAAAGTCCTCTAAAGAGAATGATTTACAAAACAGTCCTCTAATAGAAGATGTTTCACAAACTTGCCCCACATTAAATGCAAAATTTTCATTTGATAATAATTAACATTTTCATAAATATCTTTCCACAAAGATATGATGATAACACCAACCAATTTTGATGTTGATATCTCTTATTCATTTTTATCAAATTGTGACATTTAATAATATATTGTCACATAATTTATTGTTTGGTTATATAATCTTTTTTTTTATTACATAAGAATTACAGCCACCGATAAGCCCTTCGGACCACCTGATGCGGCACCAAACCTATTGATCATTGTCTTCCCCCTAGATTTCGCTGATAAGGTAAAGTCCAGAATGCGAAAACGGTTTCCATGCATCAGTTGAACGTTCGACCAACCCGTAAGATTACGAGCTCACGTGGCAGGAGTTGATTGGATGAAGCAGCCTAGGGCCTACTTGCTCCATCCAGTAAGCTCTCACCACGTATACCTATAACAATAACATACTTATATTATTTAGTATGACTGGTTGTCTTTAGAATGAGAGTCAACATAATTAATGTTAAATGTACAGAATTACCATTAATGATTGCAAATTAAAATTAAAGGTGTAATAAAGGAGTATGAAACTTATCATAATGCCATTTCTATAACATAGACGTGTGTATGACACGACCTATCATGTGTCCAACGCGCTAAAAATAAAATTAATTAATTTTATTTTTAGATACAACTCCAACACTTCTCGAGGCAGGCTGGCATGCATTTTGTTTTAATTATGGAAAATAATCTAATATTATTCTGTCCGTCCATCCTTCTAAAATTTTAGGATTCTTTTAATTATGGAAAATATTTTTTTATTTCACAATTTAGTTTTTCAATTTATTACAAAAAAAAAAAAAAAACTAATTTTTAGGTTTACAACACTGATATGCAAAAAAAAAAATTGACACTACTTCCTTGAAAATAGTTTTATTTTTTTAAAAAATAATCAAATAATTACAAAACTAATTAGATAATTACAAAACTATCACTTAAAATTTTGAAATTTGTGATTCTAAACACTATCTTATATAATAATATTTAAAAAAAATAAAAAATAAGCTATTGTTAATAATTATTTTAAAATATTTTCAACGTAAATATTTTTAAAAAAGAAAATAAATTTAATTTATTATTATTATTTTCCCACCATGGATACTTGCCAAACAAATGCGTGCGCCCTTGATGCACTCCAAAAGGTGTTGGAAGGAGAATAAAGGGTTAGGATAGGATAGGGTAGCGTGAAGTTGCCCCTGCACAGCCCCATTACACAAATAAATAATAATAATATTATTAATAAATTAAGACCAAACGTGGAAAAAGACAAGTCACTTTCCTACAAAATTTACTATTCAATCTGTACATTTTCACGCACGCTGCAAGTCTCTACCCGTCGCTTTCACCAATTTACTAATTAATAATTTTTCATAAAATAATAATCATATATAATGGACTTTTGCCCTACCAATTATATCGTATCTCTTCTTCATATGATACGATATATATATATAGAACGCACTTTGTCATAGTGGTCCCCACTTACGCTGAGAATCGTGTCACATCATATCTGTAATCTTATAATAATAATAATAATATAAAGTCTTTCATACACGTAAGGATTCAATTTATCGCGTTGAGATGAATTGAGAAGACAGTATATATTATTATAGAGGCAGGAGGAGAGAGTTTAATTCAAGTTGGGAGAGTAGATGCATGCATCGCTCTCAATGGACTTGCGTTGGGTCTGCTAGGAAAAAGGCATGGCTGGTGGGACCACCTCGCTAGCTAGCTTGCTCGCTAGCCAGCCAGCTGCCTTCGCGTTTTAGTTTGGTACTGATTAAGCGCGCTCGTTAGTTTTGGTCACACATCATTGCAATATTTTGAATAGATACAAGTATTTTAGGGGCTAATGGCTATCTCAAATTGGACCTCTCCGTCTTTGAATTTTCTTTATATATGTAAAATATGATTGTGAGAGCGACATATAATCTCGTTGGGCCTCTCCCCCTCGGGAGTCAGTCATATTATCTCATTTTGTGAGAAATTATACAAGAGACATTTCTCATCATGTGTCTGTGTACCTATTTTGTTATTATTAGATGTATGTCAAATTGATCATATATTCATCAATATCAAAGAGTGATTCATTTTCAATAAATATCTAATTAAAAAAAATAGACACATCGACACGTGGAGGAGGACGTCTCCTGTATAATTTCTTCATTTTCGTGAGTGAAATTTAGTTTGGTATGTTATTTCTCTATTCAATCCTTATTAGTTTTGTGAGGTTTTAAATTTAGGTTGTCAGACTCGACTCGGAGAGTAATAAAGTCTTCTTTGTGGACTAAAAAAACTCATGTAAAAGACAAAAGTCCTGTCACTATTATCGGTGGGTAACTTTCTACTTCCGCCTAACTTTGTAAACTATAATTAAATTGTTTGAATCATATGTAACACTAGATATGAAAATAATTCAACAAAACACGTGTACCTAGGCTGTGTATGTTCTCGTACATTTCTCAAACAACCCAATCATTGGAAAATTAATTTTTCTTGTATAGAGTATAATGAATCATACAACTAAACAAAATAATGTAACACGAGATAAAAAAAAAAAAAAAAAATGTAAGATACTTAAAGAATAATTATTGTAGTGGAAAAATAGGTTTAAGCATAGTAATATGTTATTTTTAAAATTGACTTGTTATCACTCTAGGAGAGGAAATGCTTAATGTCTTTCCTGTGAGATTTGACAACCTTAGGTAGCTAGTAAACTACGTACTTAATCAACCGTCTTCGAAGTGGATTCAACCTTCGTTTATGTGAGAAAAATAATGGACAAGATGTAAAAATGTATGAGATGGAAAATTTCTCTCCACTATTAGAGAAGTGAGGAAATGACTTATTTCCCAAAGTTAAAAGGATCCCTTTACACTAATGCAACATACAACAATAGTTTCTATAGGAAATAATGTCTACCATATCCATAAGTACCTCAACCATTACCATACCCTTCAAGGTGTAGGGAAACAAGTGACTATTTTATGCTTCTAACTCATTATCATCCTTAATCATATTTATGTCTGCACTTCACCAAGCTTAATGTATCTAGTGGAGTACTATGTTCAAGTTTCTTTATTTTTAACACACTATCTAATTTGAAATAATCACTTTATTGTAACAAATATAGACATGTTGTCAAATGTTGGATGTTTGGTTTAAGTGATCAAGAAAATGAATTGTATATACCTTTATTATTGTGTAAAGTAAAAAATAAATAAAATGAAGTTAGTAAATTTCTCATTTGATAAATGTAAAAAAATCGAATGGTGATTTAGTGGTTATGTTGGAGAATATTGGATTATGTGTTGTCGTTTGTATCCAAAAGTTCATGTTGAATTACGTATACAATTATCTTTGGATTTTTATTGGTTAAAAAAATATGTAAAATGTCCAAGATATATTAGAGTATTTTACCAAAATTTTAATAGCATATAACTAGTAACATTATTGTAATTCAATAAGTATGTTTTCAATCTATCTAAGAAGTCATATATAAGCATAGCACAAGTCTAAAATAGATTGGAATTTTTTTTAGTAACATTATTTAAATTTTATGATTCAACAAGAACTTGAAATTTCACTTCTGTTAAAAAAAAAAAAGTAGACATAACTTAAATATTATTATAAACCTATTTAGTAAACTATTTAGTAAATAATGTCTCGTGCATATCATGAGGTCTTTACTATTAGGGTGTGGCTCGTATTGGTGTTGGCAGCCACACCACCCAGCTGCAATCGTTGACGCTGGAGACGGACGGCCACCAAACAGCTGCTTACCAGGTTGACTTTGCAGCTGCCTTGTTTGACTATCCCCCTCCCATATTTGTATATATGTGTGTGTAATTGTGTGTGGCAAGTGTGGTGAGTTGCGTGGCTGTGTGTGTGTGCAGCTAAGAGCTGTGTGTGAGAGTTGTGTGCTTTGTAAGAGGTGTGGTGTGCTGTGTGAGGCATAGTGAATCCTTATAGAGAGAGAAAGAGAGTGGAGTTGAGGGCAGTAGCCTCCTCCTTCTCCTTGTAATTCTCCTAGTTATAGTGGATTGCGTGTGCTCCCATGGATGTAGGTCATTGTGGACCGAACCACGTAAATTTGGTCTCGTATTTTTGGTTGCGTAATTTTTCTTGTGCGATTGTTGCTCTTAAATCACTTCCCAACATTTACTAGTGTGTGTGTGTGTGTGTGTGTGTGTGTAGATGAAATGGCGCAAGAGCCAATTGTATTAGCAGTAGGCTCTTTGTAATGTGTTCTAGAAAACTTACATGATTGATTGAAACTACGGTGCTCATACTTATCCCAAATCAGCTCTAACTTTACAAATAATCTCAAGATAAATAATCCAGCTAATTGATAGTTTTGACCTAAACCAGCGCAATTACAAATAGCTTACTAATATAAAAGGATCCCCATGATATTGCATTTATTGTGGATCTAATAATCAATCACTTTCCTTAAATGACAATTACCTTCTAGAGATTTCACATGGATCTGAATCCTACCCTAATGTATCAATTGAGGTCGTTCAAGTTATTGCCCATAGGCTGACCCTTTGTGTTCAGGGCAACCATATGTGCCTCCAATGGGTGATTTTGGTGGAGCTAATTTCTTGCTTTCTCGCTTAATTTGTCATAGTGCCCCATTCACTCTAATGGGTAATGGTAACTCTACACCTTTATTTACCTCGTGTCCCTTCTCAGCCTATGGTGGTCACGTTAACATAGCTTTACGGAAAAGATGAACAAAGATTGTACAAACAATACCTTATATGTATGCTTGTTTTGAGCAATAAATGCTAATAAATAACTATTACTACTTGCAATAGGCACCTCAAGTTATCAGTGTCACGCCCCGAACCCGCACGTGGGTCCCAGGTGTGATTATAGTAACCTAACCTATCTCCGTATCAATTAAACATACATGATACAATACCAAATGAGAGTCCGACCCCATGGGGTACACAGATGCCCTTACAATCATAAACATATACATCCACACTCATCCAATACATAGCGGAATACAGTCTTTCTATATATATATAGTACCATACTAGAGTCTATAAAAAATTAGGATATACATTCCAACAAATACCATACATACTGCAGGTGTCTACAAAAAAAACCCATCACAACAACCTAGTTACAAAAACTCGTACTAGACAGGCACTAACAGCAGCTAACGACACCCCCGCTTCCAATTGCTAGGATGCTAATTACGGCTACCTGAAGGACCTGAAAATATTGTACGTACATTCGGGGTGAGACACCTCTCTGTAAGGAAGAAAGCAGGTTATATCAATGTGTGACATACCAGTATTATTTTATATAAAACATAACACCATACAATACGATACAGTTCAAAAACATTTCCATATAGTTCCAGTATTTTCACAAATCCATTCCAGTACATATGATACCCAAACATACGATCAATGTCATCACACTAATACGCAACTACGCTATGAAACCCGAAATTTCACAGTCATTACATTGCCAATACGATGTAGCTCACACTAATACGTAACTACTCTATGAAACTTGAAGCTTCACAGCGATTACATTGCCATTACAGTGTGGCTCACACCCCTCGATGACCAGTCAGGATAAAAGTGATATTTCACACCCTCGGATATAGAGCCGAATACTCTCGCCCATGGTTTTGACACCGGTACATGGCACAGCGTACGATAATTAGCTGCCACATAGCTGTTACGGCGTACGGTAATTAGCCACCCCTAATAGATTTCACGAAACCTGGAATCATTTTGAAAATTATGTTTCTATACTCATCAGCGTATGGTAATTAGCTGCCACATAACAGTTTTACAAATACTCGGAACAATTACATACAACCATACATTCCACACTTATTTGGTTTACGACAAATCATATCGTTTTCTAATTCAAGTATACAGTTTATACAAATATA
Organism: Malania oleifera; assembly: GCF_029873635.1. NCBI lineage: Eukaryota > Viridiplantae > Streptophyta > Magnoliopsida > Santalales > Ximeniaceae > Malania > Malania oleifera. The sequence goes on from NC_080422.1 coordinate 28,826,985, forward strand.
GATAACAGTCATCTCAATAATACAGTTTAAACAAAATGAACGGTTTTCCAAACAAAGTAGAGATGATACCCAAAATTGCCAAATTTTCTTAAAAACTATAACCCAAAAATCCCGTATTTTTACCCGATAGATTTCCCCAAATAAGATACCAAAACATACATACGATCGTAACCTACAAGCTTACTGATCCCGATTTCGAAAAGTAATTGATATAAACTAAATCCCCCTACCTTAACCCGAATTCCAAATACAAACTCTACGGTCCCCAAAATTATAAACTGAGACTCCAAAACCTACAAACCATAGTACAATACATGCTTACAATCTGTACTACTAAACATATTATGAAATAGAAACGAAAATCGAGTCTTACCTCGATTTTGGCCCGAAACCCAAAACTGCTCGAAACGAGATTCTAATATGCTAGAAACGTAGAGAATCCTTCCCTGATCCTCGCAGTAACGTCCGATTTATGAATCAAACGATGATCGACGAAGAAATCAAGAGAGAGAGAGAGAGAGAGAGAGAGAGAGAGAGAGAGAGAGAGAGAGAGAGAGAGAGAGAGAGCTTTAAGTTCTAGAGAGAGGGGGAGGGAGAGAAGCTAACTTAGCTTGGAAGCAACACTTTTGAATATTTATAGCCCTTTGATTCAGGTGGCTTCGTCGATGAGCCCGAGGTTCTAGATTTTCCAAAATCCCTCGGGATCTCCTCGTCAACGAGACATTGAATTTTGTCGCCGAGAACAAAAGGGACTTCGTCGACGAACTCTAGCTTTGTCGACAAACTCTGGCTTCGTTGACGATGCTTGCCCAAATTTATACTTTACCCTTCTTTCAAATACTTAATCCACATACTATGGTTCGGTTTCTTACAATCGGGCTCTTCGCAAGCCACATATCCTAGGCAATTATGACAATTCCTTAAGGTACATGCCTTAGTGCCGCAAGCCATGTGCCATGCTTTCGTGCTTTTGGAAGTTGCCTTTGGTCTTCTAAAGGCCTATTCATTTTCATTCTTTTTTTCTTCTAACCTTCATTAGTTGTCATTGCCAACCTTCTCTAGGCTCCCTATGACCATTTTCTTGGTGCAAAAATATGATCCTTGCCACTTTACAAAAAATATGATAAACTTATGAGGAGATATTTGTCAAGTTCATGGGAGTAACCCAAGTAAGAGAATCACATATATCTCGCAAAATAGAAAGGGCATTCATCCTAATCCCTCTTCTATGTGGCTTTCATCCACTTGCTTCGCAAAGTACATTCTACACTATTACAAGATCCCCACCCCTCTCGAGCAACCCCATTGATCTAAATATATATATATATATATATATATATATATATATATATTTATATATATATATATATATATTTGCTTGGAGGATCAAGTCCATCCTTCAGTTTTGATCGACTACGACCCGAAGGACTATCTTAATTAGATAAACTAAGTAGAGACTACTTACAAGGATCAATCGAGGGTGATTGACATCTATGCTTTCATCTAATTAATTCATCAGGGCGAAGATTCCTTGCTTTTTTGAAGTCTTGAGCCCTCTTTTCATCTTCTAGTTTGTTGGCCCGGTTGAGCGTCTAGAGTGGGGGTGAATAGAAGTTTTTCGCTGATGTGAAAACTTCCTACAAATATAGAAATCTTACCAAGAGCAAGTGCATAAAATCATAGTGTAAAGATGCAAGAAATCACAATAAAAGTATAAAAGAAGTATAAGAGAAGAAAAAGTTTAACACAAAAATATTTACGTGGTTTGGCACCCCACCTACATCCACGCCTTAAGACCAACTCAAGGATTCCCAAAATCCACTATGATCCTCCTTCGAGCGGAGAAGCCAATACACGGTTGCTCACAAAGAGCTTCAGCAAGGTGCTCACTTAGAGACACCCTACAATGGCTCACAAAGAGCTTTTCTTTTCAAGAAGTTGATGAGAAATAAAGATGAATCTGAATGCTCCCTTTGAGCTGAGTATTACAACAACAAAAAAAAAAAAACCTCACTCAATGTCCTCTTATCAATAGAGTAGAAACAAAACTAAGATCAACAAGAAGAGGGCAAGTGAGTGTATAAGCAAACCCTAGAAATGTAAGCACCAATAAGTGATCTTGATACAATATTAATTTTCTTGGGGAATATATGCAATTACTCCTATTTAAACACCAAATGGGTGAGGGGAATGCTGGAGAGCTATTAGGCATTTATTAATATAATACAAGGGTCAAACTAGCTGTTTTGCATCATTTAATGAATGCTGCTGCCCGATATTCATCAATGAAATCTGCAATTCATCGACGAGCTCTTCAATAAATTCGTCGACGACGCCCTGTGTTTGTCGACGAGTTATGGTTCTGAATTTAGATGCCTCTCAGTTTCTTTTCGTCGATGAGAACCTTGTGTTTGTCAATGAAGGTATGTGGTCCACTCGTTGACGAAGCCCTGTGCTCGTCGTCGACGAGTTCCTTCTTCTTAAGAATTGTTCTTTTGAGTTCTAAGAAGGTCCTTGTCCGTTTGGGGGTTTCTTTACACACCTTTAAATAACTTTACTTATTTTTGTTGTGTGTGTGTGATATGCCCATTTCTTTCTCTTAGTTTTGAGTTTACTTCTATATACAAGAGATTTACAAGATAGTCACTCTCTCATTCTCACACTCATCCTTTAGATCACTTTGTATATTGTGTAGCATCCATGAATGCGTTGAGAGGCTGTGCTTTTGGTCATGGCACGAGTTGCTTTGACTGATTTGAGACTTGTTGGTTCTGGTGCCATTCTGTATAGCTGAATATGACTTAAAGAGAAAAGTTAGTAGCCTTAAGAACTGCTAATAGGTTGTTGTCATCAGAACACAGTAGGATTGAAAGACCCTTAATTACTTGGTCTAACATGCTCCACCTTTTTTATGATGGCAATCCATTAGTGTTCTCTTAGAAAGATAAATGCTCCCCCTTACTAAATGGATCGGTTTAGAGTTTAAATAAAATCCTCCCCCTTAATGTTTGCATTGTATGAAAGAAAAATTTATTTTAAATTTTTGGCAGCATGTCATTTATATGTAAGACATTTTCCATTTAATCCTGCATAAACCATGACAATCCAGTATATCAATCATTCAAGCATGCTTATACACATATAGAGTATTTATATTCAAAAGATTCAATACTTGCTAAGTTTCAATACTAAATTTGTGTAGTGATTACAAGCAGTGATTACAAGGCTACATTATCAACTAGAAATATGTTCTAAATACATTCGAATATAACTGAATAAAGACCTAAAACTATTTCTCCCCCTTTTCCAAAATCAAAATTGGGGGACAACGTAAACAGTGCGCTACTCGCGTGGGCGACCCAAACGATCAAAGAGGGTAGCAAAAGAAGCGTCAAGGGAGTCAAAGCGAGTGCGGTTAGCATCTTCTTGCCGAGCAAGAGACGCATCTAAGGAGTCAAAACGATGTTGGTTTCGAATCTCTGATTGTGTCATGGCGTGTTGAAGCCCGTCCAGGCACTCCAGGATGTGGCCATACACAGTGTCCTCATGCTCGCCTTCCTCTTCTTCGGCCTCCAAGGTGGCCTCAACCTTATCGACGGGAATATAACCCTGCTCGTGGGTTTTGACCCACTTGTTTGTTTCTTCGTCCTTTTCAAAGTGCATGCGACGAAGAGTCGCCTCAGTGTATACATCTTCTGGCTACATTGGCGCAGGACGAATGCAAGGTAGGCCGGCGCAAATGAGGTCAAAATGATCAAAGAAGGTCGCGAGGAGACGACCATAGGGGAGGCAACCACGCTACCTTTTGAGGCCTTCTTCCATGTTCTGAACAATAATAGAGCGAAGGTATATACCAAAATCAACCCATAGGCAGTACATGCTGAATATGTCGCCGACGGTGACCCAATCCCTGCCACCAGTGCAAGGGAACAAGTTATACGTGATCATATGGTGGAGGACCCGAAATTCTATAGTGAGGTCTTTGGATTTTGGGCGAGTCATCGCAGGAATGCGAGGATTACTAGTAATTAGCTTAAGGGCAGTGTGTGAGTCGAACCAGTCGAATCGTGTCGGCCAAGATGACTTGGGGAGGCCTTGAAGGGGATAAGAGGGGCAACTGAGTGTATCCTTGGAAAGCCAAATAACGGTGCCTCGAACAGTGGAGTAACGACAATTTCGCGATGTGAGGGAACAAAATTTGCATAGAACTCGTGAACAAGGTCTTCATAAATGAGCTCATCAAGATTGAAGAGGGCATCCCACCCGAGGGCTTTAATCTTGGTGAGAAGAGTGGGGAAACGAAGCTGGAGGAAATTGGAGGGCACGATTTTTCCATAGACCATATGCCACTTGAGAATGTCGTTTTGATAGCGGTAGGCTGCTTCGGGAGAGATGAACCGAGGTCAGGATTGGCTAGGGCAGGCGTAGGAGGACCGGAGGTAGAGCGAGATGAACCTTCGCCGGCTGCGGTTTGAAGGTTGTGGCATTTTGGACGGGGAGCCATTTAGGGACGAAGGAATGGAGAGAGTGGGTATGGCCGAGGAGATGAGGGAGCGAAGGAAAATGGGAGAGCCGAGGGAGGGACGGAGGTTGTCATGCATGGTGGCGAGAGAGAAAGAGAGGTGGGAAGTGATAGAGGGTTGTGCAAGGAGGGTGGAAGGCGGGATAGAGGGCTGAGAGGAAGGAGAGAGTCATAAGGGGCTAGGGTTTTGGCTGGTTGAACTTAAAAGAAATAAGTATCCCGACAGTTTTCGTCAATGAGGCTCTATGTTCGTCGACGAAATGAAGGCAAATTCGACGACGAGCCCCTTGTGTTTGTTGACGAATTTAACAGACTTATCAGCGACGAATACCCTATGTTCATCAACAAGATTAGGAAGAATGGGAAAAATTAAGTTTACGAGTATAGTGAGCAAGACCAGGGAGTAGGAGCTAGGATGAGAATCCTATAGTATGTCTGAAGGAGTGCACATCCCTAGGGCATACCAAATTTTGTGGAATCTTTCTTCATTGAGAGGCTTAGTTAGAATGTTGGCAAGTTGGTTTTCGGTGGGAACATAAACCAACTCAACGTCTCCTTTTTGGACATGATCTCGAATGAAGTGGTGCCTAATTTCAATATGCTTAGTTCTAAAATGGAGGCACAAATTCTTTGATATGTTGATGGTACTTGTATTATCACAATGAATTGGAGTACCTTTAACTAGGATTCGGAAGTCCTCAAGATGTTGTTTCATGTATAGTGCTTGAGCACAGCAGCTGCCGGCTACGATATACTTAGCCTCGGTGGTGGAGAAAGCTACGGAGGTTTGTTTTTTGAAAAACCAGGACACAAAAGAGTGTCCAAGGAAATGACATGTTCCACTAGTGCTTTTTCTATCGGTTTTACAACCACCGTAGTCAACATCAGAGTAGCACGTGAGGTCAAAGGGAGCATTTTTAGGATAGAAGAGTCCTAAATCATGAGTGCCTGCTAAGTATCTAAAGATTCGTTTGACTGCATGAAGATGAGATTCTTTGGGACAAGCTTGAAATCTAGCGCATAGACAAACACTAAACATTATATCAGGCCTACTGGAAGTGAGATACAATAAGCTACCTATCATGCCATGGTAGAGTTTTTGGTCAATGTTTTTCCCCTTTTCATCAGCGTCAAGCTTTATTGTTATGCTCATAGGAGTTACTTTAGATTTTCCCATTTCAAGATTGAATTTCTTTAACATGTCCCTAACGTATTTGGCCTGATTTATGAAAATTCCATGCTTCATTTGTTTAATTTGTAAACCTAGGAAGAAGGTTAACTCACCCATCATACTCATTTCAAATGTTTTTTGCATAGTTTGAGCAAAATCTTGACACAAGGTTTTATTTGTGGCACCGAAAATGATATCATCCACATAAATTTGTATAACAAGCATATCATTTTCTTTAAGTTTTAAGAAGAGAGTAGTATCGAATTTTCCTCTAATGAACCCATTCTCTAGAAGAAATTTACTTAAGCGCTCATACCATGCTCTTGGTGCTTGCTTAAGTCTGTAAAGGGCTTTTGAGAGTTTGTATATGTAATCGGGATGAGTGTGACTCTCAAATCCAGGAGGTTGCTTGACAAAAACTTCTTCATTTATGTATCCATTCAAAAAGGCGCTTTTAACATCCATTTGAAATAATTTAAATTTTTTGTAGTAGGCAAAGGCAAGGAGCATCCTAATGGCTTCTAGTCTAGCTACCGGGACGTAAGTTTCATCGTAATCAATACCTTCTTGTTGGTTATATCCTTGGGCTACTAATCTAGCTTTATTTCTAACAATGTTTCCATCTTCATCTTTTTTATTCTTAAACACCCATTTAGTGCCAATTATTATAGTATTTTTGGGTTTAGCAACTAAGTGTCATACTTTGTTTCTTTCAAATTGATCTAATTCTTCTTGCATGGCATTTATCCAATTTTCATCATTTTTAGCTTCTTCAAAGTTTTTAGGTTCTAGATGAGATACAAAAGCAATGTGATTACATCCACTTCTAAGGTGAGATCGGGTGCTGACTCCTTGAGATGGACTACCTCTGATGAGATCCGTTGGATGATTTTTTACAAACTTCCAAGCTTTAGGTAGTTCATGATTTTCTTTTTCTTATGGTTGGTTAGACTCTTGAGGAGAAGATCCTAGATGATCAATATTTGTATCTTCACAATTAGTGTCTTGATCATTATTTAACTTGAGTTGTTCTAATTCTCTTTCAATTCTAAAGGTAGTGACTTGGTTCTCTTCATCTATCTCAACAAGTGTTTTGGATGTGTGAGGATTTGTTTCATCAAATACAACATGGGTTGATTCTTGAACAGTTTGAATTCTTTTGTTGAATACCCTATATGTCTTGCTATTCATGGCATATCCTATAAAAATTCCCTCATCGGACTTTGAGTCAAACTTAGCTAAATGATCCCTATCGTTTAATATAAAACACTTACATCCAAAAACCTTAAAATGTGAGATGTTAGGTTTTCTACCCTTCCATATTTCATATGGGGTTTTTCCTATCTTAGATCTAGTGATGACTCGGTTACTAACATAACATGCTGTGCTAACGGCCTCTATCCAGAAGTATTTTGGCAAGTTATGTTCGTTGAGCATTGTCATAGCCATTTCTTGGAGTGTTCAATTTTTTCTTTCAACTACTCCATTTTGTTGTAGAGTTTTTGGTGCGGAGAAGTTGTGTGAATATCCATTTTCGTTGCAAAAATCTTCAAGTTCTTTATTTCTAAACTCTCTTCCTCTATCACTCCTAATGTGTATAATTGACATTCCCTTTTCATTTTGGATATTTCCACAAAAATGAATAAACGCATTACAAGTGTGACTTTTGTTAGCAAGAAAAATTACCTATGAAAATCTTGAGAAGTCATCAACTATGACAAATGCATACAGCTTTCCACTAATGCTAGCTATGTCATTAGGTCCAAATAAATCAAGATGTATTAACTCTAAGGGTCTTGAGGTAGAAATTACTTTCTTAGTTTTGAAAGAGGTCTTAACTTGTTTTCTATATTGACATGCATCATATATTTTGTCTTTCACATAATTGTCTTTTGGTAAGCCGTTTATTAGTTCTTTGGATGAAAGTTTATGAAGAAGATCTATGCTTGCATGACCTAGTCTCTTATGCCATAACCAACAATTTTCATTTGTAATAGCTAAACATTTAATGTTACAATTTGTGATATCATCAAACTCAATTGATATATGTTGGATTCAAGTTTTCCTATAAGAATGGTATTTCCATTTAAATCATTTATTAAGGATTTTGTGGATTGGAAAGTAATGTTTAATCCTTTATCACATAGTTGACTAACTCTTAACAAACTATGTTTGAGAGTATCTACAAGAGCAACATTTTCAATAGCCAAGGATGAATTACCTATTTTACCTTTACTGATGATTCTTCCCTTGGCGTTATCTCCAAACGTGACTAGCCCTTCCTTCTTGTAGGTGAGAGAGAGGAATTTGCTTGCATCTCCCGTCATGTGCCTTGAGCATCCACTATCGAGAAACCATTTGTTTTTTATGGAGTCTCTCTTCAAACATACTTGCACACAACATCAAGTGATTTGTTTTGGTACCCACATTTTCTTGGGTCCTAATGGGTTAGTGTTCTTAATCACCCATTTGTAGTTCATATTTTTCCTCTATTTCCTCTGAAGGGGCAAGTAAATCATACATGACCTTTTCTCTCACAATATAGACAAACTTTATTAGTGTGTGAGGGGTTTAGTTTAGGTGCATGACTTTTCTTTGATGCAGAGCTCCTTTTGGCATAGAGGTTTACAAATCCTATCGATTCTGAAGACGATAGGCCGTATCCTAATCCTTCTTTGAAAATTCCAAACCTTTGAGGATCAAGTCCATCCTTCAGTTTTGATTGACTACAACCCGAAGGACTATCTTAATTAGATAAACTGAGTAGAGACTACTTACAAGTATCAATCGAGGGTGATTGACATCTATGCTTTCATCTAATTAATTCATCGGGGCGAAGATTCCTTGCTTTTTTGAAGTCTTGGGCCCTCTCTGGAACAACCCCATCGATCTAAATATATATTTGCTTGAAGGATCAAGTCCATCCTTCAGTTTTGATCGACTATGACCCGAAGGTCTATCTTAATTAGATAAACTGAGTAGAGACTACTTACAAGGATCAATCGAGGGTGATTGACATCTATGCTTTCATCTAATTAATACATCGGGGCGAAGATTCCTTGCTTTTTTGAATTCTTGGGCCCTCTTTTCATCTTCTAGTCACTTTACTCCAACTCCTTCATCTTTTAATTCGGCCAAATGACTATAACCCTTCTAAATCTAGTTGTAGCTCTAAGCCTTCCCCCTCACGGACAAGATTTGTTTGCTTTGATTGAATTAAAGGTTAGGATAGATCTCAGTTACTCCATTGCCTCATATTGGGCTTTCTAGCCAGTACTTATATATTGTGACGAGGATGCCCTAGTTTTTGACACCAAGCACACATCCTTTCTCCTTTACTAGTTGCACAAGTTAATCTCTTTCTTGACCTCGATCAAGATTGCCAAGGCCGAAGAAAATTTAGTCGCCTACTTGCATGATTAAGCATAAGACATCATTGATTAACCATTCACTAACTCAACCACAAAATAAAGGGGAAGGTAGGACACTTCACCAATGACACACTCGTACATGGAGCAAGAAAACATATAAATATTCCAATATGTAAGTGTTTAAATCTAAAAATGAGAATGAAAGATGAATTTACCTCACTTGGATTCTTTAAGAAAGTAAGAAAACCCTTTCTGAATAATATAATCAATGATCTTCCAAGCTTGGCAATTGGAGCCACATGCTAAAGCAAGAGGAAGAATCAAAGGAAAGGATGAGAAATTGCATGGAGGAAAGGGATGCAGTTTCATAGAGAATGACCCATCCATCAAGGCTTGAAAGGTGATGGGACAAAAGGGGCTTTTTCTTCTCCTCCTAATTGGAGGAGGATTAGGATTTTACAATGAAAGTTACAAATCTCTCCCATGAAAAAAGAAAAAAGAAAAAAAGAAATGTAATTTTGGCCCAATGAGATTGAGTTAACAAAAAAGAAAAAAGAAAAAAAAAAAAAAGAAAGAGTAAGATTTGTCCAAGTGGCTCTATGGACTTGTATTGAAAATAAAATGATTTCAAATTTTCTTTTTAAAAAAGTGGTTAGTTAGAGATGTTTGGGCTTGGTGTGAAGTGAGCAAACACAAAGCTGGTGTGGGGAATCTCAGAGTTTTGCTAATGTACATGCAAATGCATGGAAGATAGCGAGGACAACTTATAAAAAAGGGCAGATATTTTGACCAGTGATTCAAAATTAGAAATTCAACAATAACTTAGGACCTTACTCTAACCCAAAGGAGAGACAATTTGGTCGAAATAGGCAATAAAGAAAAGAAGAAGGACATGGATCGAAGTCTTCAATAATAACAAAAGGGTATTTTGTGGTCATTTGGAGAAAATTAGGGTATTTTATACATTTAAGATTGTCATAAAATATTATTTTATAATTTTTGTGTAGCATACATATCTCAAAATTATTACTATAAAAATATAGAGCATTAGCATAGGCATTTATGGTATATATGTTTAGGTGCAGTTAAGAAAAAATCCAATTAAATCTTTAAAAATTTAAAATAGTGTTTAAGTGGGAGCATAGATGTGGGGCATTAACTTTGCACAGAATTTAATATAATTTTATATTATATTTTTTTTAATTTAAATTTATATAAATTTAAGTCTAAAACTTAATTTCTAAACTTTAAAAGATAGGGTAAGGGATGATAATTGCAAGACATAAAAAAGAGGTTATCATTATCATAAAAATATTTAAGAGTTGTATCCCACAAAGTGACCAGAATCAAAAGCAATCATGTTTAGTCCAATGGCAAAATACCAAGTTCATAATTATCACAACCCATATTTTGTCTGGGTCAACTAAAACAATTCCGATGCTTTACAGTGTGCCTTCATATAATTATTAAAAAAAAAAAAAAAGTTACCCTAAATTGTCATTCAACCACTGTCTATGTAAATAGGTAAAGTATATAATAATAATAATAATAATAATAATAATAATAATAATAATAATATTTTTACCTTTGTTCTATTTGTATACATTTATCAAATAATGAAAAAATAATTTTTTTTACTTATAATTGAAAATTAAAAAAATTTAAATTTTGTTCATTAGTTTAATCTCTCTCTCTCTCTCTCTTTATATATATATATATATATATATATATATATATATATATATTTTCTCATTTTTTTCTAATAACCAAACATCAGGAATCAATTCCTTTATATTTTGAATTTTTAAACAGGATCCACATATATAGTTGTTTGACTGTAAATTAGTTAAAATCTTAAAAATAATTGAAATATATATATGTATACATATATATATATATATATATATTTAAAAAACACAAAATAATACTGGTACTTAGAAAATTCTCCAATAATCCATAGTCTCAATTTATTAATTTTAGGAGATGATAGAGAGTCGTAAATATATTTTTAAATTTTAAAGGTAAATTATTTTAAGGGTTCTTCAATAATCGGATGTCTACATGCTTGTCTCCATCATTACTTCAATTGGAAACTCAGTTAAGGTTGTTAGAAACTATTTGTGAGCTTTTCCTTATGCAAGTGATCGATCAACCTCAAAGGTACGATCAACCGACATTAGAGGCATACGAGATTGACCGACCATTAAGGCGCAGTTGACCAACTAGTTTAGAGGCCAATATTGACCTTTTTCTAGACTAATTTTTGAGTTTTCTTAAATTATATGACTTTTGTGACATTGATCGACTCTTTTAGATTTTTTTTTTGTTAGTTTTATGATTTTTTCCCTTTTAAAAAATCAAAATCGTTATTTTCAAAAATGATTTTTTAAAATATTATTCATGAATTGACTTTTGAATAGATTTTAAAAACGAGTATTTTTATGAAAAAAATAAAAATTTTCAAGGTTGGGGAGAGGGAGAAAGACAAAGGATCCGTGTTTTTTTTTACTTTGCCCTATTTTTAAAATGTTCACTAAATATGTTGGCTAAAAGTGAGTCACCCGGATTCGATGTCGGCATGCATCTACATAATAAATTAATTCAAAATTAGGTTATATTTTAATTTATGAATAGATAATAAGTTCGTTGACCATATATATATATATATATATATATATATATATATTGATGAGTAAGATAGAACGACTAAATTAGTTATTTATTCTTACTGATTAATGAATAGTCTATATATCTAAATAATGGAGATGCATAAGACAAAATCAAGAATCTTCTTAATCAATATATCACCAAGGAATGTATCACATTAAATTTTAAAAAAAAAATTTTAATTACATTCAACTCGAAAAAATAGAAAGGTTATGTGTATATAATTATGACTCTTCGATAGATTAAGTTAGTCATGAAATTACACAAAAAACTCTTAGCCCCTCTCACCCCTAAACCAAGTTTAGTAGAATTTTTATTATAAAATTAAATGCAAGAGACAAGGAGAAAAAATCAATATTTTTTGCATAGTTAAAACTTGATAGAAAAAAAAAAAAAAGAATAGAATGAAAGAGGATATGCTTGCATCAAATGACACAAGGAATATCAAGTTATTTTTAATATTCTTACTTTATTATGGTTCATAAATTATGTTTAAAATATTTTTTATAGAAATTTTTTAACAATATGATAAAATAATATTTTAATTGAAGAAATGGAATTAAAGAAATTCGTTAGGCCATAAAGAATTTATAATTTAAAAAGATAATATTATAAAAAATAACTATTAATAATTAACTAGCTAACAAAATTGAGTCGATGATAAATGAGACTAATAGTTTTATTTAAATATTTTTAATAAATTGCTTAATATTCTATTAAAGTCGAATATAAAGAAAAGATACAAACCCTGCACACCTCGAAAAGGGAATAAGATAGAAAAGAGGGGGAGAAACTTATAATTGAAACCATTACGAGTGGGCCCCATCATAAAAATTAAAATTGGGCCTGCTGCCCGGCCCACGGAATACGGAATGCCTTCATGCCGTGGCGTCACATGACACCTCTCTCTCTCTCTCTCTCTCTCTCTCTCTCTCTCTCTCTCTCTCTCTCTCTCTCTCTCTCAATTTTTAATTTTAATTTTAATTAAAATTTTTGGAAGGACGTCACATCACATCTTTCAATTTAAAATGTCCACACACAGGCGATGGAAGGAAGCGTGGTCAAGTCAATTTAAATTACGAGAAGAGAACCCATTATCTCATCTCTTCCCACGGTATCTGGCCCACCCAACTTCTCGACTCGATGCTTCGTACCGCGAGAAAAATATCATCCCATCGGCTAATTTTCCCTTCTCCAACAAACCCTCCCTCCTCAATATCTCGCATATCACGATATATATATTTGTTCAACGAGAACTCCGCGCGATAAAATGCTCAGATTCTTTGTGAATTGTGAGATTGTACTCTCTCTCTCTCTCACACACACACACACACACACACTACAAGATCTGAGATGACTCTTACCCTACCCGCCCCTATCTAACTTTAAATCAGAAAACGACCGTTGTCTTTCTTCCATTTCCCAAATTACCCCCACCACCATCAACTAGTTATGCCGGTCAATTCAGCTTGCGTGTATGCCAATCATATATAGTTTATATATATATGCACCTCTCATCTCAAATGTTAGGATGGAAATTTTAGTCTTGGAAAATTACTCCAAACCTTGCTCATAATTTGGGAAAAGATTGACAGGTCACAAGCAAATGATGTTATAGGCAGGCGCACGTCAGCACGCGACAAGAGTAGAATAGGTTAAGCATAATTTGTCTTACCTACTCGATGCCACGTAAGTTTATGATAATTATGAGTCCATGAATATAATAGGTAATTGAGAATGAGTTTCTCAATTGATATATAAAATTTAATTAAATAAATTATTTCAAATATATATATATATATATATATATATTTGCTAAGAACGATCAAATATGAGAAATAATATTGTAATTTCTAACAAAATTACTATTAAAATATGGTTTCACGATAATAAATAAATGACATCATATATAAAATATATATTATGTCAAATGGTCTTGAACTGATACCCCAACTATCTATAGGTCCAAGAAATTTTCAGTCATTGTCCCCACGATCATGGCGCAGTGAAAAGACATCAGCACGTAAGAAGAAATATCAGTGGTTCAATTTCAGGTAGATACATTCACGGAACTAGCGATACTTATGAATTGTGAAAGTTTACTTTGTGAGCCAGCGGAGACCGTGAATGGTGAAAGTTCGTTCTGTGAGTTAGCGGAAACCATGGATGGTAATGGAGATGTGTCCCGGGGATCAGATTGGTCAAATGTCCAACTGATACATGGAAGTCGTGTCCACATCCGAACTTTACCCTGATTAGCGAGACCTAGGGGTGGTGTACGCTGATCCGTAAATTTGGTACTATACTAGGGTGTTCGAAGGGCTCGTTGGTGGCTGGAGTTCCTATGTAATCAATAAAAAAAAAAAAAAAATTTCCAATCATCGTACAATGCTACTATAGGTGACTGAAAATCAGAATTGAATCTGGGGCTTGCTAACACAAATGTTTTATCATTACACCAAATAATGACTCATTTATTGATTAATTTATTTCATCATGTGAAATGAAAAGTATTTAAATTGGTAAAAAACTAAATCATGTATTATCTCACAAAAATAATCATAAAAAGTTAAGCATGCATACAAAAAATAAATAACATTAAAACACGATCATTTTTCTGAAGTTTCTTTAAATTACACACACAAATGAAATTTATATTATAATTAAATGCAAAAAATAAATAAATAAATATTGAATACATACACATCTAAATTTACCTTACATCCCTCTCTTCTATAAATTGGAAAAAAAATGTTAATATCTTTTCTAAACTTTAGAATATATTCTCAGATTACAGGAGCTTCTATTTATGGGCAAGGCAAAATTAAAGGCTAATCGTGACTATATGAATTTCCATGAAAGACGATTGGATTGAAAGTTGAAAAGGTAGGAGCCCAACAGAAAGTGAAAGAGGAAAGGTCTCGGTGGAGGTTAATATGACGTTTCTAGTTAACATAAGAGTAAGTAAGATTAGTGTGCAATACATTAATTTAATCATTGCGATCTCATATTTATTTTTTTCATGTATTAAATGATAAATATATCTATTAATTTTCATTTTGCATGTAGAATGCCATAAGTTAAAGTGATGGTAAATAAATAATTTACCATTTAGAAGAACGAGTAGTAAATGATAATTTTATCTTTCATTGTGAAAATAAAAGATAAAATTATCATTTACTACTCCTATACACGTGTGATGTCACGTGCTTTGTAACATTGGAGAGAGATATCATTTATTTTTTGTAAAGATAGTTTTTTAATATAATAATAATAATATTCATAAATATAAAATTTTTGTTTTTGCATATGAAAAGTCGTGTTAAATTACAAATTAACAAATGCATTTATGATAAAAGGATAAACTCAATAATATTTATGTATCTTTAATATTTATGAGGGAAAAATCCAACAACACTCGGTGAGTCTTTTGAAAATGATATTCTATCCCATGCAATTTTAAATGCTATCAAAGAACCCCATGAGCTTCAATTATATTGATAAAATGAACCTTCCATTAATGGACTGTTAATCAACCAGTGATATATAAGTGGGAAAAAATATTAATTTTAAGCATAATAAAATTAAAATTTAAAATGACACATGTTTAATTAATTAAATTTAATAAATTTGTTAACATAATGTCTTGAAAACTAAGGGGTTGTTTGGTATTACTATAAAACATTAGAGACATGAAAACTAAAAATTAAAAATAAAAATTAAAAATTAGAAACCAACAACCTGTTTGGTTAATATTTATAAAACTAATACAAATCAAAAACTTAATTAATTCTCATTCTCATCTTTAAATCAAATGACATTTTAAAAAATGATTAAAATAATAAAATTACAAAAAATACACATTAAAAAATTACTATAATAAAAATAAAATTTATTATAATTATTTTACTTAATTGTTCTACTTTCAAAATTTACTTTACGACAAAAAAATTTATTGGACATAACAATTGAAAAATAGTAAAGGTATTTTGTAATTGACCTTACTATTATTTTTTTGAAACTCATGTATATTTTTATTTTAATTATATTTAAATTCATATCATCATTTAATTTTGATTTTAGTTGAGAAGTGTATAAAATGAATAATTAGACAAAAAAAATTATTTCTGGATATTAAATTTTTTTGCTGTAGGTTGACAAAACAACTGAAAACCATAAGACTAGTTTTCAATTTTATGTCAAATAGCTAAAAATTAGCAATAAAAACAGAAAACTGACAATATATACAAATGTGTTTTTATAATCTATGTTTTCATTATGTAGAAACAGAAATAGAAAATAGAAAATAGTAATGATATCAAAATAATTAAGCGACTAAAATACCTATTTGATTCTTAAATTAACTAATTCATCCGGTTCAATCTCTTTAAATTAACCAATTGACATTAGCAAAACAAAAAGAATTCTATTATTATTTTAAAATTTTTTAAAAAAGATATATGTGAAAAAAATAAAAATTACTATTAAATCTTATAAAATTCTTTGTAATTATAATACTAAAAAATGTTTATTAGATGTAATTTTGATTAAAATTTAATGACTAAACACATCATAAAACAAATAAAATATAGTTTAATATTTTAAATTCAAGTAACTGATTAAACATAATGTAAACAAAGAAAGATAAATTAAAATTTCAAAATTCATTCTTTATAAATTAAAATTGTGAAATTAGATGTTGATTATTTTTTATGTAAAATATGAATGCTAAATAGATAAAGAATGAAAAGTTGAGGTGTACTCCCAAGAGGGGGGGGGGGGGGGTGAATTGGATTTTTAAAACTTTCTTTTTAAATTCTTATTTTACAAGTTCTTTTAGTTAAGTATTAACCCCTTTTTTCAATTTGAGTTAATTTGCAATCACAACAATCAACTTCACAAGCACAATTGATTTGTAACAACCAACACTCAAATGATGATAATCAAAACTTCAATATTCAACTTCCATCTTTTCAATATCAATCCAATCAATGAGGTGAGTTTGATATCGCAATATGAAATAAAATAAAAAATTCAACCAAGTTTCGAAGATTCAAATATTGATATCAAATAAGTATCTTGATTTTAAGTATGTAACTAATCAATATATTAATGAACTTTGGTATAAAACAATCAACGTACTCCCATGTGGTTTTCGCAAATATATTGATTAATCAATGTATTTCCTTACGGTTTCCAAAATTCTCAAAGCAAATTAATATCCAACAATTCAAATAAGCATCCACGCAGTTTATATGTGATGAAATTTAAATAGAATAGGGAAGAAAGTGACACTGAGAATTTTACAAGGTTTGACTATACCCGCCTATGTCCTCGCCTTAGCCAACACATTTAAGGATTCCACTATACCACTCCTTTACAGGTGGAGCAAACCTTTACAACACTCATTCAATAGGATAAAGCCCCCTCTCCAAGCAACTGTAACGCCTCGACCTGCCACGTGGACTCGGAGTGCTAGTAAAACATATAAATCTCTCTGATACCCCCCCCCCCCCACACACACACATATTTATATATTGCAACCCGCCCTGACTAGGGAATTCCGGGTGCACCTGTCATTATAAGAATTAAAACCATACAGCGGAAGATTCTAAAACACCAAAACACTTTACCAGAGTTCTAACCATTCCCAAATACATACATACATACATACAACTACCTATATATATTATACAACTCATCCAAACAACGAAATGAAACCGCTGGTGACTCACCAGCTCTGTCTATCACCCCCAAACGGCTAATCCCTGCCCCGTAGTAAGCCATGCATGGTTCTTTGAAGGACCTGAAAATGATTTGTATAATGAGTTGAGACACTTCTCAGTAAGACGGATTATATTATTATCAGCATGTGACTAGCATGAGTTCTCACGTAAAGATAAAACTTCCATTATTTAACTGTATATGAAATAACATTTTAAAACTGTACTGCACTATATATATATATGAAAATACATAATTTCAGAATGATAAACTGTTGGCTAATATATCTCATTTTATAATAAATTTGCCCATATATGCATAAAAGACACAACCTGGACTACCAAATTAGCGACGTCATGCTATCACATACTTATACAACATGCTTCCCCCTATGACAGGTTGTACGACCAGAAGGCTAGACTCAAAGTATGACCGACCAACCATAGCTGAGTTATAAAAACGGTTGTAAGTACGATTGTGCCTGCCTAAGGTCATGCGGAACTGCATCGGATGGGGCTCCCCAGCACTGACCTCGGGGGAGTACTATGTCCAGGTCTCTAATCGAATATCTCGTATCACAATTCCATTCCTGTGTCATTGCACTCACCGCCAACATATAGCTATAGTACCATGCTCACAATATCACATATCGCATATCCATAGGGTTCTAGAATCATATATGACAATTTGCATAATAAAAACTATATTATAACTCATTTCGTATAAAACCTGACATTCAATAAAACCCGACCCTCGACCGTCAAGTAAAACCCGGCCCTCGGCTGTTATATCAAAACTCGACCCCCGACTGTTATATAAAAACTCGGCCCCCGACCGTTATATCATAGTGTATAATATCAGTAAAAACAGTCTGCACAGATATGCCAATTAAAAACTGTTCTCATGCCACACAATTTTCATCTGATAACCATAACTAAATAAACTGACGGGGAAACATGTAAGTTGTTGAAAATAGGGTTTGAGCATCTCCACGGTTTTATTTAACTCAAACTACATATTTCATTGAATATAGGAGATTTCAAACCAATTATGTTAGTTTTCCTAAAAAACGTAGAAAAGTCCAAACGATCATTTCCATATAACCAATTCGTTTAGAAAATCATATATATATATATATATATATATATATATATATATTGTTACTGTAAACATAAATTGCAATTTAATCGGTCCATAATTCAAAAACAACTGACATAATATAATTCCCTTACCTGATCTTGAAGAAAATGCCTAAAACCTTCAAAACCAAAAAAATCCAACCGCATGAATATGCCGAGAATCTACGGTCTACATGCTGGGAGAAAAGAGAGAGAATCGGAGAGCACTAGCATAGAGTTCCCAAGCTAGAGAGAGAGAGAGAGAGAGAGAGAGAGAGCAAATGTAACTTAAGAAAAAAAAAACAAAAGAGTAACTTAACCCTTAAGTAAACAGGCCTGCAGGAAAATCGTTGACGGTTTGACCTTAAGTTAGCTCTCGGTTGTTTACCTGCAGTAAAACTGTCGACGGTTTTATTGATCGTCACAAAATCATTGCCGATTTTCTCTTTTCCAAACAAATTCCTCTTTTTTCCTTTTCCTTTCTCTTTTCTTTTATTTATTTCTTTATTTTCTTGGTTCAGGTGACTACAATCTCCTCTTCTTACAAAAATTTCATCCTCGAAATTTGCTAACTAATTTCCATCACATTGACATAATGATTACTAATCTGCTGATCCGACTCTAGGAAGAGTCGGCGGCCACCCACATAGCAGCCCTATCCCAAATTTATTAATTACCCTCACTTGTGACAGGTGAATACTATGGTTTCACATACTATCTCGGGAGATTACAATACCTATACACACTCTCCCAAAGACCAATCATGATAAAAAACGGTAAACAACTGATAAAGTTAAACAAACCTACTCTAAGAAACTCATATACAAAACCAACACTACCTACCATTCTACTTGTTTAGCACTGAGCCTCTTCGAACAGCTGTGGATACTTCTGACATATTTGCGTCTCTAATTCCTATGATGCTTCCTCCATTGCATGATTACGCCAAAGTATCTTTACAAGTGGAATCCTCTTGGTACGTAGCTCCTATTCCTTATACTCTAGAATCTGAACCAGCATTTCTTCATATATCAAAGTGTTCCTGAACTCCAAAAGCTCATAACTAATCACATGCGAAGGATTTGGAATGAACTTCCTTAGCATGGACACGTGGAACATGTTGTGAATCCAAGATAGTACTGGAGGTAATGCTATTTTGTATGCCATCGAACCAACTCTCTTTAGAATCTCGAATGGCCCAATGTATCTAGGGCTTAGCTTCCTCTTTTCCCAAAATTTCATTACCCCCCTCACCGGAGCAATCCTAAAAAATATGGCATCACCTATCTCGAACTCCAGCTCTCGTTGGCATGTATCCGCATAACTCTTTTGCCGACTCTATGCTGTCTTAATTCTTTCCCTAATAAGCTGGATTCTCAGAGGTCTACTAAACAAGTTTTGGTCCAAAAATTTGCCTTTCACCAACCTCATCCTAGTATAACGGAGATTGGCACCTTCGACCATACAGTGCCTCACACGGTGTTATCTCAATACTGGCTTTATAACTGTTATTATATGTGAACTCAACTAACGATAGATATTTAATTCAACTACCCCCAAAATCCAATACACACGCCCGCAACATATCTTCTAGAACCTGAATGGTCTTCTCTGACCAACCATCAGTCTGTGGGTGAAAAGCATTACTGAAAGTGAGTCGAGATCCCAATGCTTCCTATAGACTCTTCTAAAATCGGGAAGTAAACCATGGGTCCCTATCTGAAATGATGAACATAGGTTCTTTGAAACACAATATAAAATATCTCAATGTAGACTTAGGGTTTCAAAGATGCCAATCAGAGTATTCAAACAACCTCAAAAATATTTTCTCAAATGTATATAGCACAAGAGTTGTTTGAAATCTAGCTTTGTAAAATATTTTTGCACACAAAAGAATAAGCCCAAATGAGTATTGCAATGATAATGCAAACTCACTTAGCTATATGATTTTTCCCAACCAAATATTTATCAAATGAAATCAGGGTAAAAATCTAACTCAACCCTCAATATGAAAATCAAATATGTAATATACAAGTGAAGGTTTCTGGCACAATATAACAAGTAATAAACACTCACAAGGTAAGATCTCTCAAAGGAATGAAGGTATTTGAATGTTATGGACTTAGTAGGAGAAAATAGGATTTGGAAATTTTCAGAGAATTTTGGCTTCATCCTATTTCCTAATCTTAGCTTAATTTTTCAAATGAAGAAATATATATAGGCATAGGAAAAATTATGACCATTGGGGACACCAAGGATATTATTAAATTTGTTTTAAAAATAATTAAGAAAATTTAACCTGTTTACTTAATTTTAACCCCAACAAAAATTAATTTAACCCGAGAGATTCGGGTGCCTAACTCAAGGTTCGGTTGGCCGAACAAACTCAACCAAAAATGTGCTTTTTCAAAGTTCAGGTGCCCGAGTCTAGGATCGGTTGGTTGAACAAAAGAAAAAATATTTCTGTCTGTGGTTTGGGTGCCTGAAGCTAAGTTTGGTAGCTCGAACTTGCCAATTCAGTCGCCCAAGGCATATTTGAACGTAATGTTCGAGTGCCCGGGGTTGGTGAAAAGGTGTCAGGTCAGGGATTTGGTCACCCGTGGATGATGTGGTCAAATATGTTTGGCCGCCCAAATCCAAGTCAACATGTTGACTTGCCCAAGGTTCGGGCGCTCGAGGCATTTTGTACACCAAAGGTTTGGTCGCTCGACCTTTCTCAAGATTTTCAATTAAGTCCAATTTTTGTTTCAATTAATTTCCTTGATATTATAAGTGATATTGGGGACTGTTTGTGCATTTTTTTAGGGATCTAAGGTCTTTCTATCCTACTGGAAATATCTGACGTCGATCGACCGAAGGGTGTTCCCTAAGGTCTCTGTAAGGTCTCGAGCTTATAAATTCCTATATGCACGCAATGCAGATTATTATAGACCTTTGCCCTATGTTACTATTACAGACCCGAATAAGGCAATAATATAAAGTATAATAATGAGAAAGCTTCAGGGTCTTTATTTTCTTCAAGTCTTCATATGCCATCAATTGATTTCGCCAATATGAACCTGCACACAAACTTGGAAAACATTAAATACCAAGAGTATTTATCATTATCAAAACTGGGGATGACCTATAGGGTCAACACACACCAGAAACAATCACCTGGTTCGCCTCTGCACTCTATCGAATGCCTCTTGCCACATTTAGGGCAAATAGGGTATGATGAGGTGCCCTAAAATGCTCTACCACCCGTATCCTATCGCTGGCCTCTGCCGTTACCATGTCTCCTCCAAGGACCTTACCCTACACTTATATGAGAACTAGAAGGCATCGACCTCTTCTTTGAGTTATAGACCTCTATATCTCCTTGTAGGCTTACCTTATCCACTAGCGTAGTGAACTCCTGCACCTATAACATAGCCACCTACTTTATAATCTTTTGCCTCAGACCCCTCTCGAACTTCCAAGTCTTCGTGGACTCGTCAGGTACCATATAGGGAGCAAAACGTGACAACTCCACAATTTGGGTGGCGTACTGCTGAATAGTCAACTATCCTTGAGTAAGGTTCAAGAACTCCTTTGCCTTTGATTTCCTAATAAAGGTTGGAAAATACCGATAAAAAAAAACCTCTCTAAAATGGCTCCATGTCATCGCCACAGGTACTAGTCTCTACTTTTTTAGCAGCTTTACCGTTTCCCACCATTCTCTCAGCCTCTCCAGTTAACTTAAACGTGACATATAGCACCTTCTGCTCATCTGCGCATCAAAGTATGACCAAGTTCTTTTCAATTTCCCAAATCCAATTCTCCACAAGAATTAGGTCGATACTTCCCACGATGGTAGGAGGCTTTAGGTGGGTGAACTAGTTGATAGAACCTCCCAGCTTAGCAGTGGGACGATCTTGCCACCGAGAACTCTGCATAACCTCAACCATAAACTATTGGGCGTAATCCTGAAGTGCCACTATAGAATCACTGCCACCCTCATGGGCAGCCCCCTCATTGCTACTCCCTCTAGTGATAGCATTACCATCCCTGAGATCCATCCTGAAGATAGAACCAAAATGAATTTAAAATTCTAATATCCTAACATGTCTTGTGCAATTACAATACTAAAATGCTCACTTTAAATAAATTCCAAATACCGATCTAAATCTTCTCCCCTAATTTATGACATACTCTACCAATTTCATATTCTCGTTCTAGTTCAAAGTTCCGGCTCCTCTGCTTGAAAACAAAACTCTCAATGGATTTTCGTGATTTTCTGAACCTGTCGACTGATCCAGAAAAACACAAAAGTCCATCAAGGAATTTCTGCCTCTAGGCTTACGAAGCAAAACTCAACATTCCTATTCTACCCCTTCCTATCCTCGTCCTACTTGAACCTATACTCTGATAAGATTATCTGACCTAGTCTGTAGAACCTAGTAACCTAGGCTCTGATACCACCTGTAACGTCCCGACCCGTCATGTGGGCCCGAAGTGCTAGTAAAACATATAAATCTATTTGATACCATATATATATATATTGCAACTTGCCCTAACCAGGGAATCCCGAGTGCACCTGTTATTACTGGAATTAAAACCATACAGCGGAATATTCTAAAACACCAAAACAATTTATCAGAGTTCTAACCATTCCCAAATACATACATACATACATACATACAACTACTTGTCTATATTATACAACCCATCCAAACAACAAAATGAAACCGCTGGTGACTCGTAAGCTTTGTCTATCACCCCCAAAAGGCTAATCCCTGCCCTGTAGTAAGATAGGAAAGGTTCCCTAAAGGACCTAAAAATGATTTGTATAATTGGGTGAGACACTTCTTAGTAAGATGAATTATATTATTATCAATGTGTGGCTAGCATGACTTCCTATGTTAAGATAAAACTTCCATTATTTAACTGTATATGAAATGGCATTTTAAAACTGTACTGCACAATATATATATATATATATATATATATATATAAATACATAATTTTAGAATAATAAATTGTTGGATTAATATAGCCTATTTTATAGTAAATTTGCCCATATATGCATAAAAGACACAACCTGGACTGCCAAATTTGCGTCATCACGCTATCACGTACTCATACATAAATACATAATTTTAGAATAATAAATTGTTGGATTAATATAGCCTATTTTATAGTAAATTTGCCCATATATGCATAAAAGACACAACCTGGACTGCCAAATTTGCGTCATCACGCTATCACGTACTCATACAACATGCTTTCCCCAATGACGAATTGTGCGGCCCAAAGGCTATACTCAACATATGGCTGGCCGACCATAGCTGAGTTAAAAAAAGGTTGTAAGTCCGAATTTGCCTACTTAAGGTCACCCAAAACTGCATTGGATGGGCCCCCCTGGCACTGACCTCAGGGGGGGGTACTATGGTCAGGTCTCCAATCGACTATTTTGTATCACACTTCCATCCCCAATATAAGTGCGGTACCGTGCTCACAATATCACATATCGTATATCCACAGGATTCTAGAATCATATATGACAATTTACACAATAAAAACTATATTATAACTCATTTCGTATAAAACCTGACATTCAATAAAAGCCAGCCCCCAACCGTCAAGTAAAACCCAGCCCCCGGCTGTTATATCAAAACTCAGCCCCGGCCATTATATCAAAACCTGGCCCCCAGCTGTTATATCAAAACTCGGCCCCCGACCATTATATCAAAACTTGCCCCCAATTGTTATATCATACTGTATAATATTAGTAAAAAAATTCTGCTCAAATATGCCATTTAAAAACTATTCTCATGCCACACAATTTTTATCTGATAACCATAAATAAATAAACTGACGGGAAAACATACAAGTTGCTGAAAACAGGGTCTGAGCATCTCCAGGGTTTTATTTAACTTAAACTACATATTTTATTGAAAATAGGAGATTTCAACCCAATCATATTAGTTTTCCCAAAAAACGTATAAAAGTCCAAACGACCATTTCCATATAACCAATTCGTTTAGAAAATCATATATATATATATATATATATATATATATATCATTTATGTAAACATAAATTGCAATTTAACTGGTCCATAATTCAAAAACAACTGACATAATATAATCCCCTTGCCTGATCCTGAAGAAAATGCCTAAAACCTTCAAAACCACAAAAATACAACCTCATGAATCCGTCGAGGATTGATGGCCTATGTGCTGGGAGAAGGGAGAGAGAACTGGAGAGCACTAGCGGAGAGTTCCCAAGCTAGAGAGAGAGGAAGAACCAAACCCTAATTTTTAGAGAGAGAGAGAGAGAGAGAGAGAGAGAGAGAGGGAGAAAGTGAATGTAACTTATGAAAAAAAAAGAGTAACTTAGACCTTAAGTAAACAGGTCCACTGGAAAATCGTCGTCGATTTCTCTGGGCTTGACCAAACTGGTGACAGTTTGGTGTTAAACTTACTCTTAGTTGTTTACCTACAGGAAAATCGTCGATGGTTTTATTGATCTTCACAAAACTATCGCCAGTTTTCTCTTGGCCGAACCAATTTCCTCTTTTCATTTTCCTTTCTCTTTTCTTTTATTTATTTCTTTATTTTCTTGGTTCAAGTTACTATATATACCCCATGCTCAGTACAACGATTCAACAATCCTAAACCGTAAAAAAAAAAAAACAACAAGAGAATTTGGTGTACAAAGACACTTCCAACAAGAGCTGATTAGTACAAGTGATTAGCACAATATACTACAATCAAATAACAATATAGAAAGATGAAGCTCAAGTATATATCACCGGGGTTCTTTAGATATGAAGAAATCTTAGTTAGAGCACAAGAACTTCAGGTTCTAATTCAGAAAATTTGTAGCAATAGCTTTTAGCAAAGAATGCTCAACAAGAACTCTTTGAATGTGGAGGAATTTGAACAATAGATGATTTGCTTAGTTGTTGGTGTATATAATCCTTGGGTTTAGCATGTATTTATAGAGTTTAAAATGTATTTTTTGTGTTGTCCAAGTTGCTTGGAGTATTCCCCAAGTTTTCACAAAGTTTGGTGGCCAATAAATCACTTTTCGAAAGTTTCCTAACTGTTAAAATTTGAATTTTGCGAAGGTCAGTCGCCTGTCCAAAAGTGTTAGGAGCCTATCACTTCAAAAAAACTAGCAAATTTCAAGTCAGTGTTGTGTCAGACATCTGACTATGTTTTTTCAGTCGCCTGACTCAACCTCAAAAGCCTGTCAATCGCCTGATATAGATCTGTGAGGCGCCTGTCGGCGACCACCTTTAGTATTTTGGTCATAACTTTTTCTATACAACTCCAAATAGGACATTCTTAGTATCAACAGGAAGATAAGAGAAAATCATACAACTTTCATGTTGACTTTTTTTTTTAAAAAAAATATATATAAAAGAAACCATTGATAGAGAAAATTGCACATCAATTCAAATGTAGAAAAAAAAAAAAAGGGAATTTGGAGTATCCTATTTTGGTGTTTTTCATTCCAAAAATAATTTGAACCTTTTTGAAATAATTTTTCACCTTATAAAAATATTTTCCAAGTATTTTAAAAGGTATCTAGGTCCAAGTAATTAACTTAAGAGTTTCATGTATCCATATTGAGATCGTTTGAAGTACTTACATGAGACTTCTTAAAACTTTAACTTTCTAAGATCTAAGTCTTTATGTATTTGCTTTGATCCTTTATATCCATCTTGAGCTTTCTTCCTTTAATTGAATTTTGCTTTATCATGAGCCATGTCTCTAAGCATATGTAATCTTCTTTAAATACTTGAACATGATCCTTTAGGAACTTGATCTTTTATAAGAACTTTTGAGTTTGATCTCTTTATGAAAGCTTTTGAGCCCTGAAACGTATCTGAGTAAAACATGTTAAGTTCCTTTGATTTGTTATCATCAAAATAAGACTTTACTTCTTGTAAGGGCAGCAATCTCTCCCTTTTGATGATGACAAATAAGGAGCAAAAAATGAGTAAGCCTTAAAAAGGCTCCCCCTTACAATAAGTATCATCTTAACAATATTTACAATGTAAGATCAACTTCAATATCATGTTCATATATCAAGATTAGATCAATATAAAATTATGTCATAATTCAAGATCAATTATCATGGTCATATATTTCATTTCATAGTTGAGCCAATATACATGCTTGGGTATGCAGTGTTATGCTAGTGGTATGCTTAATTTTTGCCCCAAAATTCTCCCCCTTTTGAAATCAATCAAAAAGAGTAAGATATCAATAAAAATATATAAATGCTAAGGCAAAGATCAACCATAAACAAAAGTATATATCCAGTGAAGGCACAAAACATAAACTTTGCATTCATCATGCATAAAAAGATAAATAATAAGTCTGAAAGTAGCATGAGAAAATATATAAAATATTGTATATCAATATTCTCAATAATTTCTAGTAATCATGATATCATTACAAGCATAGCTTCCCTTGAATGAATTGTATTCCATATTCAATAAATTCATAATTTCATTCTTGAAGTGCAAACTATGTATCCATGAATAATATGAGTGTAAATATCATGTGAAGCTATGTTTTTAATTTTATCATGTCATGTTTATTTTTAGTTTGCTAATATTCAGTTTTGCTAAATTTTCTCCCGCCTTTTTTGTTGAATTTTTTAGTCAGATCTCTATTTTGATGCTGAAAAAAGTACAAGTTACTTATGTGTGCATTTAGCATGTGAATAGGTCCATATTTCATATCACACATAAGGGACAGAAAAATAAAAGCCAAGACGGATCTTAACGCGCATACTCCTTGATAGCCAATGCACTGTGTCTAAACCTAACAAACATTATTCATGACAGCATTCTCCGAAATAAGAGTTATGACATCCTCTAAGTAATTGAAGTGAAATGCATCTGTGTCTAAACCTAACAAACATTGTTCAGAACAGTTTCATGATTTTAAATGCCTCCAAGGAGACGAGCCTCACCCTGGACAATCACGTAAAAGAAGAAAAAAAAAGTATCATAATATTTTCGATGTGGGACGTCTTGCAACCCTGCTGCAATGACCTCTAGTTGAGCATTAGACACCGAGAGAAAGCTCCCCAATGAGATGTACAAGACAGAGTCTTTATATGTAATTTATAAAACTAGATATATGTAATTTATATTATAATTAAAACGTGAATGTATAAAATTAATTATTAAAATAATGATGGGCATGGGATTTAAAAAACTCGTACCCTTTCTTTGAAATCATAGGAAAGTGAAAAGCGAGAAAATATTTATAAAAAAAAAACTCCTGGAGCTTTTTGAAATTTTATAAGATTTTTCTAAGGATGAAATGCTACTTAGGAATTTTGAGAGGGTTTCGAATTCATTCGAGACAAAATACCTCTTATACCATGATAATATTAAAGTCAACTAAGTCAACATTTGTCCATATTCATATTTTATCTATGCAGGAGAAAACATAACACATTTAAATTTTATATAAAATACCATAGTACTAAAGATCTCCAAAATATACACATAATCCCAAAAAATACATCAACTGATATCTTAAGGTTTACATATCCCTATCTTTAATCCTTTAAAACAAACAGACATACCCTGCACCAAGGCGACGCACCCTCTATCTCGGAGCTCACTCCATCTGACGCCCCAGATTTCCTGAAATGTTTAAGATCTATAGGGGTGAGACATCTCTCAGTAAGACATGATAGGTTATTACTAGTGCGTGTCAACCTTAGTTATAATTCAATAACCATATTTATTTAATCGATAAATCAACTAAAAAGATGTTTAAACTGTACTCATATATATAAATTTGATAAAACATTTTTTTTCTCAAAACATGTATAAACTCAATGAGATGACTCCATGTCAACAAACAACACATACTCCATTAAGAACCTACCCTGTAGGGTATCACTAGCTAACATCATGATTCTCCCCATGATGGGGTTGTGTGACCCAAAGATTGGACTTAACTGACGCTGGCCACTACCAGGTTAAGTCAAATTTCCATGTCTGTAGTACGATTGGCCTACCGCAGCTAGTCCAGACCCAGGGCGATCAACAACTCTACGCAGGCCCAATCAACTGTCAACACATACACTTCCATCCCAGGTTAGTGTTGTTGCACTCACTCACTTAATATTGTAGCTATGGTACCGTGCTCTTCACATCAATCATCTACCAGGGTACTTAATTTATATATATTGTCATTTACATAGTGTTATATAATATCAATATAACAAACTCCTCATTTCCTGCTCACATTATATTGGTATATATATAACGATGAATATAACGAACTCCTCATTTCCTGCCAACGTTATATTGTGGTTTCCATAAAAATCATAAACATACAATATAATGAGCTCCTCATTTCCTGCCAATGTTATATTGCAGTTTTCACAACAACCGTATCAAAATACCATTTTCATAAATCAATAGGTAGCTAGCTAAATCACATCTCATATAAAAATCATCATTTTCAATTCCATTATAATTCAACAACCAATCAAACCCATCTCAGTATTAAAACCATCATTCTCAAGTTCAGTATAATTCAATGATCAGTTAAAACACATTTCAGTATAAAATTCTCATTCACAATTTCAGTATAAATCACGTATCATAACTGGTAAAGATGTCATGTTTATTCAATTCCTAAAACATCTTCATGCCACACAAATTTGTCAAGTAAATTAAAATATTATATCCACCTAGAAAAATATGAATTTTTGCTAAAAGTATCATTTCCCGCATACTTAAATATTCAGAAAAGCATATATATATATATATATATATATATATATATATATATATAATTCAAGAAAATCCCTGACATAACCTATCCTCTTACCTGTTTACTGTGAGCGTGCCCGTGAGTACTCTAAACTAATGCCCGTGGCGTTCCCACAAATCCTTGCATCCACATGCTTAAGTTCAATTAGCTCAACCCCGAAATCATACTTATTTAGCATTCCTAAGCTCACACACTCCATTAACCAGTTAAATCTTAACGCACACGAGACGGATCTTAACGCGCATACTCCTTGTAGAGACCCGAAGAGTTATGGTATTTAAATAATAAAAGTCTATGTACTATACACAGTGCATGTGAATCAGGAACTCTTCTACCTTAGCTTCTCTGACAGTAGTTAGAAAATACATATCAAAGAACAAATCTTTAAACCGGTCCCATGTCATGGCTATCGGAGTCACCCTCTGCTGCTCCAGCAGTCTCACTGTAGTCCACCACCTCTCAGCCTCTCTTTTTAGTCTATAGGTGGCAAAGAGGACCCTCTGTTACTCAGTACATTGTAGTACAGTCAAGATCTTCTCAATCTCCTGCATCCAGTTCTCAGCAGCTACAGGATCAGCTTCGCTTGAGAACGCTGGAGGATTCATCTTTGTGAACTTCTCTATAGTGCATCCATGACCTGCAGATGGACCACTCTACTCCCTCGAGATCCTAGCGATCTCAGTCATAACCTGCTGAGCCACACTACGTAATACCGCGTTAGAGTCAGTCCCAGCTGCACCTGATGGTCCTGCTCCATCACTGCCACTAGCATGGGCACTATTTCCTTCCGGATCCATCTTGAAAACAATAGACGCAACTCAGAAATCCTATCCTTATATTTTACCCACCTATCCTCACCACTTATCTCAACATTTCCAACTCATTTCTAATCCCCAGTCCTACATTCTAGGAACACAACCTGATAATAGCTTATTATGGTTTTCCTGAAATCGTCACCCCAGGAAAAGCACAGAAACTACCACGGAAGTCCTTCCTCTAGACTATAGAACAAAACCTCAATTCCTTTCCTAAACTCTAGTATTGTTTCTGCTGCACTCTAAAGTCTACAAAACCTAGCAACCTAGGCTCTGATACTAAACTGTCATGACATGCTCATTTTTCCACATTTTTTTTATAATAATAATAATAATGTCGATAGCACTTTTCCTATATTCCAGTTCAATAGGTCACCATCCACCTGGACCCGTAGGTACTAGGGATATATCAGAATATATATAGCAGAAGCCTAAGTAGCAGAAAGCATATAATCATATACATCTCATCATAACATGCATTACAATACTAGAGCTACTACAATCACTGTATCTCAGTATATACAACCCAAAAATCAGACCTAGGGACATTCCCCATAAAATCTAAATGTCCCTATAAAACTTATCCTTCGGAAAAGGCAGATAACAATACTATATCAGTGGGGCTTTTCCCGCTCTCCTATCCGGGGCTCTTGAAAAGTTTGTAAAATTTAGGGGTGAGACACCTCTCAGTAAGGGAAATAAACTAATACCAATGTGGGGCAACATGAGTATTCAGTGTACTACATATACCATATATAATATATTCAGTACTGTTTATCAAATCTGGGAATATATATATATATATATATATATATCAAAACATGGCAGAACATACTGCATTTTCATAAGCATATCTCATCTCATAACATAATAATAATAACATAAAAACAATCCTGGTAGGTTAGTTGGCTGTTGTCATGTATTACCCTCCACATGACTGGGTTGTGTGGCCCGAAGGTGGGACCTGACAATGGTTGGCCGACCACTACCAAGTAAAACAGTAGACTGTAGGTCCGATGGGTCTGCCAGACCTGGTTCGTACATCAGGGGCGATCAGTACACTTCTTATAAACCACATCGACCATCCAATCTCGCACCACTCAGTACAGCAGTGTTAACACAAATATCATGATCACGAAGACCATGGACACATAACAACGGTACCGTGCAAGTGTTAGCCTAGACCAAGCCAACCAGGTTCTGATATCATATAGCATATACTAAAACTATGATACATAGATACCTCATATAATTTATTTTCACATCAATCATATCATTTTGCATATATACGTGTATCATGAAAATCGTCGGCCCGTATGCCGGTATTACACATTTTAACATAACTCGGCTCATACGCTGGCAAATCATAGCACAGCCCGTACGCTGGCATATCAAAGTCACATAGCACGTCTCGTACGTCGGCAAATCATAGCACAGCCCGTATGCTGGCAAATCACATCCACATAGTACAGCTCGTACACCGGCAAATCACACACAAAGCTCGGCCCGTACGCTGGCAAATCATATAAAATCTCGGCCCGTACGCCGGTTTTCCATCATAAAAATCCATATCATCCACATTCCCAGAAGACAGTATTTCACAACATTTTTACTCATGCCACACAAATGGATTTTCACATATTCAACATACGATCATTTTCATAGTATTTTGCAAATATAAATCATATATATATATATATATATATATTTTCCTAAAACCAAATGCTATATATACATATACATGCATTTTCTTAAAACGATACTAGCTTAGTTTATCCCCTTACCTGATTCCTAAAAAACCCCTAATAAAACTGCCCCGCACCCGCAGGGTTCCTAACTCAACACCCTGAAAATGAAAACTCCAGTATTAAAGTTCAGTATTTTTGTACGTACAACATTTCCTATAACTACCACTAAATCAAATTCGGCTTAAAAGTCTTACCTCAACTTAGGGATGATTTCCTACATTCCCAATTCAACACCCCTGGAAATGAAAATTCCCAATATTGAACTTCAATATTTCTACGTGTATAACACTTTCTCAACTATAAAAAGTCCAAATAATGAGTAAAAAGCCTTACTCTGGATTTGGGATGGTTTCCACCTTACTTTCACCGACAATCCGTTCCGACAGATTTGGAAAGAACTTCCCCAAGAACGTCGTGGTGACTTCGGATTGTCGATCCGGCGAAAGTATGGCCGCAATAGATGAAAGAAAGAGGGAAAACCGAAGGGGAGAGAGAGAGAGAGGAGAGAGAGTTAGCTTCTTAAAGAAGCTTCAAATCCGAATTTTTGTATATATAGACAGGGATTTCGTTAATGAGCTCGTCCTTCGTCGACGAATTCTTTATTAATTTCGTCGACGAAATTTAGTCTTCATCTACGAATTTTCTTAAGCCTTCGTCAATGAATCCGCTATATTCATCGATGAAGCCCTGCTGATCCCCTTTTCG
The DNA here is from genome assembly GCF_029873635.1 of Malania oleifera. Taxonomy (NCBI): domain Eukaryota; kingdom Viridiplantae; phylum Streptophyta; class Magnoliopsida; order Santalales; family Ximeniaceae; genus Malania; species Malania oleifera. The sequence goes on from NC_080422.1 coordinate 28,859,613, forward strand.
TTATTCCTTCCAAAGTTCGCGTTCGTCGATGAAGTCGACTGTTTCCTTCTGTTTCCGGTTTCCATTTCCCTTTCTTTATTTTTAAATTTCATTTTAAATTCGGGTCGTTACACCGGCATTCCCCCCAATGCCTCCGATCACATCTGGCACAAAGGGGGCAGAATGCATTCTTTCAGTAATCTCGATCAGCCCTATCCAACCTCTGACCCCCAGCATCTCAATCTCCCCTCTAGGAATCATATTGAACATTGATATATGAGCTAGAAGATATGGATCTCTTCTTCTATTTCACCTCTACCTCACCCTCCTGAATACTAACATCAACTACCATGGTCATGTCTACTAGCTCAGTGAAACTCTGAGTCATCAATGCCACCACCTGAGCACGTATCACCGACCTCGATCCTTTCTCAAACATCCAAGCTTTCAGCAGCTTGTTCGGAAACATGTGTAGAGCAAAACGTGATAACTCCACAAACTTGGCCACATATTGTTGCACTGTCATGGACCCCTGGGTCAAATGTAAAAACTCATATGCTTTTGCTTCTCTGGGGGGGAACTAAGAAGTATCTGCCGAAGAAAACCTCCTGAAATGACTCCAGGTAATAGATGTATACCCTAGCCACTACTCCTCCACTAATTTTTCTGACCTCCACCATCTCTTGTCCTCCCCAACCAATTTGAAAGTGGTGTATTGTACCTTCTACTCCTCAGTGCAGTGTAGAATAGTCAGGAGTTCTTCCATCTTCTGAATCTAGTCCTCAGCTACAATCGGGTTTGCACCCCCTTCAAAAGTCGGCAGATTTGTTCAGGTAAACTGCTAAAATGTGCAGCCCCTAACTGCCAGTGGCTAACCCTGCTCTCTCCGAGCTTCCTTCCTAGCATGACATGTTATGCTACGCAGCACTGCCGTAACATCAACGTCATCCTCACTAAAGATATTCACGTGTATATCTCCTCCAGTATCAATGTCCTTCCCCCTAGGATCTATCCTAAAGACAAAATAGATATAAGCTTGTAATTCCTAATTTATCGTATCTGAAACAAGTTTCAATGTGAAAAGTTACTATAACACATAAGTTCTAATCCACAATTCATTCATACCATCTCACAACAGAATCATAACACCAACACAACTACGCGCTCAACCGACCTATCGTTCCAACTTACGTGCCTGAATTCCAATCTCGCAACCTAGAAACGAAATCATTAATGGATTTACTGTAATTTTCCAGAAATCATCACCCCTGGAAAAATATAGAAGACTATCAACGAATCTCCGCCTCCAAGTTTCCAGAGAACTATTCATCCTAACCTACCCACTCTTAGTCTTATCCTAACTCAAACCTATGCTCTGGTATTCATTATCCTTAAAGTACGCAAGACCGTTAGGCTCTGATACCAACTATAACACCTCGAACCCGCCAAGTGGGGCCCAAAGGTCACATGTTACATTCACCTATTTCTGATACCATACACCACAATTATGCAGCGGAATTAAAACATTATACCTCAAATTTAAATACTAGAGTCTACATGTATACATATATATACCCCATAAACAACTGGCATTAGTTGTTTATATTACACACTAGTACTTAAAAGCATAAACTATACATAAGTTGTTTATACAAACTTTCCAAAATACCCAAAACATTACCCTGCTAGAGCCCTAAGCTCGATCTTCTGATGGTCCTTCAAACATGATCATCCACTAGAGTAAGACACATCTCAGTAAGGATGAAAAAATCATAGCACTGTGTGGCAAAGTGTTTAAATATTAAAAAATATATATTCTTTTGCCATTCACCATTCACCATCAATCATAGTTAAGAAACACATCATTAATATCAACATTGATCTCTGATTTCGTACTCACATCCATAATTATTTTTAATAATAATACCTGAGAATAAGGAAGATTATCGGCTCATACAAGTAGCTTCCCTCTGCTCTAGTACCGGTATTAGGGCAACTCACCTTACTCAATAAGCTCTTGAGCTATGTATAAAGACAGTCTCCAAGAATAGGGAAGGTTACCTGCCTATACAAGTAGTTTCCCTCTACTCTAACATCAAACTAAAAATACTAGGGTACTCATCTTTCTCAACAAGCTTTTGGCAGGAAGTTTTACCTTGCCATATATATATACATACACATATAATTAAATTATTATATCATTCATCTTATCAGATCACATTCCACATAAGCATATTGTCCACACAGGACTCTCATTTATACAAAACACATGGTCCACACAGGACTAACATCAACACATGGTCCACACAGGATAAACATCAATGCATGGTCCACACAGAACAAACATCAATGCATGGTCCACACAGGACTAGTCCACACATGACAAATATCAACACATGATCCACACAGGACAAACATCTCACAAAATATATATCGTGACCCACATAGGCACCACTAATAGGCAATACCAATCCCTATGACTTACCCATAGTATATTCGTAGAACAACCTTCTCAGGCCTGCTAATGCTCTACCCCAATATATAATGACAATATACGAACTCCTTAGACCAGTCAACGTATATCATGATTACATTTAGACAATATAATGAACTCCTCAAGCTTGCCAATGTTATATTGTGACACAAACAAATAACCACACAAAATGACCCATATACAGACATCACAATATTTGTCACACAACAATCTCAACAGCAATATTTACAACCAATCAGAATTTATCATCCATCAGTATTCACAACATGCCAATATCCATAACCAACCAGTGATCACAATCCAACAGTACATTTCATAATTCTGTACTCACAACAACCAATTAAAATTATGAAAGTTGTATTCCTGCCACACAATTTATTTTCCATATACATATATTATATATATATATATATATATATATATTATACCAAAGGTTAATATTTTTCCCAAATGATCAACTGTTCAAATACATCATACTTAAATATATATATATATATATATATATATATATTACCAAATTAACCGATTTAAACTTTAATAAAAACCCTACTATAATTAATTCCCCTTACCCGGTTTCCTAGAATACGCCCGCAAAAACCCCAAAATGTCGCCTACGGCACTCACCGAACCCTAATTCAAAAACCCGAGTTCATCAACCCAAACTTCAATACAATGTTATTTTGTCATTCCCTAAGTCCTATATATTCCATATTAATAATAAAACATACAAATACCCTACTTACCCTGATTTTGGGATGGTGCGCAAACCCCTCAAACTGAAATTTTATTCCAGTTAAGTTGTAAAGAATCTTCCCAAGGGTAACGTGACGGCTTCTGATCGTCAAACTAGCAAAAATCAAAGCTGGAATTCTAGAGAGAAGTCAGAGAGACGAATTTTAGAGAGAGAAAGAGGGTTAGCATGTAGTTCTCTCACTGAAAATGTGATTTTTGCATATTTATAGGTGGCTAGCCATGTGACTTCATCGACAAGACACGTGGCCTCGTCGACGAACTGAAGAAGACAGTCATTGACGAAGGTGAAGAGCTCATCAACGAAGCAATAGATCTGAATTACCCCCTTTCGGTATCTCTTTGTTGATGAGACACTGCATCTCGTCACCGATCCGTACAAGGGAGTTCATCGATGAAGCTAGAGCGTTCGTTGACGAATCCTGCTTTACCTCCTTTAAATTTTCCTTTCTCTTCATTATTTAATTATTATAATTTTCGGGTCTCTACAGCTTTGAAGGGGTGAATATTCATCAAGGTGAAGATTGTTGAGTTATGACTCATATTTAGAAGGGTTATCCACTTGAAGTTTGTTACAAATAGGACGTTTTGCGCATGGAGGTGACGTACCCTACCTATTTACTTAAACAAAGTCCAACAATAGTGCATTAGGAGAATGTAAGGGGTGAAACCTCTGGTGGTACTATACAATATGTTTGAGTCAGGGTGTAATATAATTGTATTATCATATGAGAGCATTTTGTGATTTCCATATGGGGTTATATATATTGTAGCGAGGGTTGAAACCCTAAGGCAACTTTTATTTAATGATAAAGGAAATTGTACGCGGGGGCTTTGTGAACATAGGCATACTACTAAACCACGCAAATTTAATTGTTTTTCTTTCTTTCTTTTGATTTTCTTTATTTTAATTTTGCATTTACTAGTGTGCGTGTGTAATCGCAAGAGGTGGTTTCACAACACTCCCATTTTGTAATCCTTGCCTATCGTGAAACTTCGCTTATCTATACAAAACATACCCATATTGATTTTATATTGTACTTGAAACCATAAATAACGAGCTTTAATTGTTGTATTATATAAAATTCAACAAAAATGAATACAAAGTTTTATCATATTTTATGAACCAAAACTTATAAATTTCATAGTCCAAATTGCAGTGCCAGTAAATTCTACCCAAAATTGGACGTATTCAAAGTCAAATATACCAAGCAAAAAACAAAAGAGCAGCAACTATTGAAGGCTAGAAGGACACAAAAATGTCGTCGTTTTTCTTCCGTTTTCTTCAAATATCTCTTGAAGGAGACCCACAGAGAAATAAAACCCAAAGACACAAAGAGACACTATTGGATTGTTCCTACAGACTCAATACAAAATAATAATAATAATACATGCATGTGATGTGAATAATGATATATGAAAAGGGTATGAGAGTAATTACACTTTCGAATTTTATTTATTTTAATATTTGAGATGTAGAAAAATAGCACTGCAAAAGGTACGCTTGCAATGGATCAAACCCAGCATAATGAGAAGGATAGAATTAAATAATAGTAAGTCCATTATGGAAAGGCATGATGTAAATAATTTGAACGCGCCTAATGTTGACAACGCCAACTCTATTTTTAAATCCAATATATCTAATGGATCTCAATGATTTTATAAGTATTTTTTTATAGGAACTAAAATAGAATTGTAATTTAAATTAAAAATCTATCTATTTTTTCAAACTTAAGATGCCCTTATTAAAAATCTCGAACTTGAATCAAAATTTTATTTTTAGAATGAATATCTCTTAATTTGATCTTGCCATTTTAAGACAAAGGATTTGCTTGTTGTAGATCCGAATAGATGAGTTAAAATTATTAATGTGCGTGCAGTTTCACATCGTTTTTATGAGCAGTTCCAAAATCAATATAACATCCTCTTAGCCCTCTCTCTTTAATACCTAAGCTTTGAGAATGCGTTCTCAAACAAAAATTAATACATAGTTGCTTTAGAAAATATAGAGTCAAACCTTAAATTTTAAATTATTTAAAAATTATATTGAGTTTTGTTGTGTCCGACTCGACCATTATCAAATTTGTGGAAATCATATTTTTATAATTGAAAACTCATGAGTAGAAGAAGCAGAGCTGTAGACCAGAGAACTAAGAAAATGTCCAACATTATTGGCCTGTAATTAAAGCCTGTGGCCATTATAAACAACATTATTCAATAAATAATGATGATTATGTTGACTTTGTAATGTTAAATTCAAAAATTTAAGATTAATTATGACAAGGTCGTGTCAAAGACATCTTTTGAAGTAGCCAACTTGTATGAGCATTCATTTTTCAGGGAAGAAAAAGCAACCTGATGAAAATGGCAGGAGGAATAAAGACAGGAGTACCCAGAGGCCTAGGACAATGGCCCAAACTAATATTAAGAAGAAGCTCAGACAAGGAAAACCCAATGTTCACAGTAGGAAGGAAGGTTCCAAGGAAACAGAGTAGGGGATCCCACTCTGCTTTCTGTGACTTCTTACAAGAACAGAGGAGACAGCTTTTCAAGGATGCTTGCTGCCTTCTTTTCAACAATGTTCCACTGGAACACCATATACCACTTCACTTATATTTTTATTTCTAGAAATTGAATTGCTAAAATATAAAATTTTGATAGTTTAAAAAGAAACGAAGTAGGAGCATAAATTAATTATAATATGAGAGAACTAAGATAAAAATAATGTTCTTATCGTAAACTTTTATTCATCCTTGATGTTTTCAGTTGATGGTTTGCGTCAAGATATGAATGAACATCATGTTTGATTTGTGAAATGAAATAAGTTAGGAGGAAATGGAGTGTGTTGCGGCTTCTCGGAGGGTTAACCTCCCATATTGGTGGGACATGCCTCGAGTTATCTCGATATAGATAGAGAATTTTGAATTGGATGACTTTCATGATTAATGTTTATAGAGTCGCATTAACCTATGTTATTTGGGTGTGATTAGAACACCTTATTTCGTGATTTAGATTGCATTACCAATTAGGGATCGAGAGTTTAGCTATGCAAAGAGAAAAGTATTAGCACTCTGTACACACCCGTCCAATGGATGGTGCTTGATTAGTTTAAAATTCTTCTTAAATCAATTGATCATGACTCGGATATTTTCATTTATGTAATCATCAATTTCTTTAGTTTTAATTTGCTCTGCACAAAATAGAAGCCCACGAGACAATAACCTTGAGGTAAATCATCAAAGTAACTTCATTTGAATTAGTTCTTGTTTAATGTTCTAAACGTTAGGTGCATAAAAAAGAGAATTCTCATATCTTTAACTTTAGAAGTATGCACAAGACGTGACTTCGATAATTTGCTTTGTTTGAAGTAATATATATTTTAGTAAATTATCATCTCATGTCTTAATTATTCTAAATGCTACTCTAAACAAAACATTCCCTTTTAATTTAGAGATATGCGCAAGACATTACCTCAATGTGATGTTTTTAAAGTGACTTTTATCTAAACAAATCATCATTTTATGTATCTTGTCATTTAAAATTTGAGAAAACTTATTCAAGACGGAGATTTCTCTTTTTAGTTTTGATTAACTAAAAGTATGCACAAGACATAACCCCTAAAGCATTTTAATAATTCAAAATATATTTTAGAAATTTTCCCTTTTTTTTTTTTTTTTGCATATTTCCCTATAATTTTGGTTGATTTTTAACAAATTTTTTTCTAATTTCACAAAACTCATTTTATTATGTAATTTATGTAATCTAAATTTTTATGACCAATTTCAATTTTATTTAATTTTCTAAATCTTCTTCCAATTTTTTGCAATTTTTTTGATTTTAAATTTCATTATATATTTTTTTTCATTTATTTTTTTGAAAGGGAAAACAGTTTATGCCGCCAAACCCTAGTCGATTGGTCTAGCTTGCGGTCGACCAATTTGACAAATCAACCCTTATATAAACCTATCGACGTGCTTAATAAGGACCCCAAATCCTAATATGCTCTCTCAAACCCTAGCCCCACGAAAACACTACCCCTTCTTCTCCTCTTCTTCAATCTTCAAACCCTAACTCTCTTCTTCTTTTCTAACCCAAATTCTAATTGCCATTGTCTTCAAACCTAAGTTTAGACCACCGAAACCTAGCCTCAACCTCTATCATGGAGGACCAACCTCCGTCCCCACCTTTATGCAAGACTACCATTACTGTTGTGTCACGCCCCGAACCCTATAATGGGACCCAGGGGTGAAAATGTAACCTAACATGTCCCTGTATCATACAAATCATCACAGATACAGTACAATGGATGAGGGACCAACCCCGTGAGATTCCCAGGCACCCTAAACACATCCAATCTCAAACATATACGCAGCGAAAAAAGTCATTCTATATCAACATATGCAGTACCATACTAGAGTCTATACAAGAGCAGAACATGGCTCCAACAAAACATACAAACTGAGTGCCCAAACACAACTCAAAATGGCAACCCAACAAAACCACAGTCCTAGCACTTACCCAAGTGCTAACGTTGTACATCGGCCACTACACTCCCTACACTAGGACGCTAGCTCCGGTTACTCGAAGGACTTGTAAAAATGTACGTACAGCAAGGGTGAGACACCTCTTAGTAAGGAAGAACACAGGTTATATCGGTGTGTGGCATTTGAGTGTTATCATGATATAACATACAAGCAGTTAAATGCATTCCAGTACTAATTTACACAGTGCATACACGCACACATACGGTGGCCATTTATACGCAGCTCCGTCACAATACATACACATGATCAGTAATCCTCAGTGTTGTCGCACTCTTCGGCCCGAAGCTGGCCCGCGACATACGGCGTTAGCCCGTAGTCAACTCGCGAACACGGCGTCACTGGCACATGGCTAGTCCCCGACTCCCATGGCATCGTACCGGTGCTAAACTGGTGTATCCACACCCTTTGGTCTGATCTGTCAGAATAGGCTCACGCCCTCAGATATAGAGCCAGACATTTTTGCCTACATGGTAGGTGATAACACGCCCTCGGATATAGAGCCGGACACTCTCAGTACCTGGGACAATTTCGAAACCAAGTTCCTATTAGCATTTCAACATATCACATACACATGCATGCTCATATAACCAAACAAACCACACTCATTTGGTAATCTAAATCATGGTTTTTCAAAAAAAAAATACAGTTTAAACAAAGTCAAGGCATGACCATCCTAATATCACAGTATAAATCACACATATACTCGATTTTTAACAAAACCCAGGATTCAGCCTGTCGCCCTTTTTTCCCAAAACTGTAATAATGAAAAATCCATAATTTTTCCCGTTAAATCCCCCCAAATAAGTAGCCAAAACACACACAGGACCGTAGACCACAGTTCCATTGAATCCGATTTAAAAAATAACCAATATAAACATAGTTCCCCTTACCTTAACCCTGTAAGTAAATCCCAAACTCCAAGGTCCCTAAACAGCGAATCGAGTTCCAAAACCTACAAATCACAGTACATAATATGTTCACAAGACAGTTACCTACAAATCTACCGGATCAAAATTGAAAACTGAGCCTTACCTCGATTTTTCGTTGAAACCCGAAAATCACCAAAACGAGATTCTGATCCGTAAAAGTTGTAGAGAATCCTTCCACGATCCTCGTGGTAGCTTCCATTTTTCGATTTCGTCAACGATCGGCAAAGAATTCTAGAGAGAAGGAGTAGGGAGAGGTTTAGAGAGAGAGAGAGAGAGAGAGAGAGAGAGAGAGAGAGAGAGAGAGAGAGAGAGAGAGAGAGATAAATCTAAGTTTGTTTAACTTGGAAGAAATAAGAATTTCCTTTATAGCCCTTTGACCCGAGCAATTTCCAATTTTGCCCCTCTCTTAATATTTAAACCCATTTTTCATATTTCGGGTTCTTCCATGTTGTGACTTGAAACTTCACTCCCTGTAAGAACCCGGAAAATATAAAAAGGAATTTCTACAGATTTCGTCAACAAAGGCAGTAGACTTTTCATCGACAAAATTTAGAGGTTCGTTGACGAAGAGAAGTCGAGAGGTCTGGAAAAGTTTAAATATCAGACTTCATCGACGAGGCTACCGAAATCCGCAACGAAATCCTTGACTTTTTGTTGATGAAGGTACTTTTCGTCGAAAAAAACCAGGTGGGTCAAAGGGGGTATAAAAGGAAAATTACTTTTTTTCTTCATTAAGTTTCTCTACTCTCTCTCTCTCTCTCTCTCTCTCTCTCTCTCTCTCTCTTTCTAGATTTCCTGGCTGGTCGTTAATAGAATCAAAAATCTGAGGTTACCACGAGGATTGTGGAGGGATTCTCTACAACTTCTGTGGATCGGAATCTCGGTTCGAGCATTTTCAAGTTTCGGGCCAAAATCGAGGTAAAGCTCGGTTTTCATTTATGATTCAGTATATGTGTAGTAGTATGGATTATAAGTATGTTTAGTATTGTGGTTTGTAGATTTCGGAATCTCGGTTCGTAGTTTTGAGGGTCGTAGAGTTCGTGGTTTGGTTTCGGGTTGAGGTAAGGGGATTCTATTTATATCAGTTCATTTTCGAAATCAGAATCGGTAAGCCTGTAGGCTACGATCGTATGTATGCTTTGACTACTTATTTGGGAAAATCTATTGGGTAAAAACACGGGATTTTCGAGTTATAGTTTTTGAAAAAAATTGGGGATTTCGGGTATCATCTCTTATTTGATTGGAAAACCGTTTATGTTACTTAAAATGTATTATTGAGGTGGCCGTAATCCATATTTACATAAACTGTATACTTGAAATTGTAAACGATATAATTTGTCATACACCAAATAAGTGTGGTATGTGTGTATGTTTGTATGTTGTTCCAGATATTTGTGAAAAACAGCTATGTGGCGGCTTATTACTGTACGCTGAAATGTATAGGGACGTAAGTTCCAAAGTGATTCCAGGTTTTGTGAAATGGTTAGGGGCAGCTAACTACCGTACGCCGAAACAGTTAGGGGCGGCTAACTACTGTACACCGTAACAGTTAGGGGCAGGTAACTACCATACGTTCTAACAACTAGGAGCGGCTAACTACCATACGCTATGCCCTATAACGGCTAACTACCGTGGGCAAGAGTGGCCGGCTTTATATCTGGGGTGCGAAATATCACCAGTATGTTTCGGTTGGTCACCGAATGTAGCAACGGACCACAGTGGGCCTAAGTCGACGCAGTGTAGGTTGCACATGGTAATGTAATCGGGGTTAGACCAGGTGACCTTGTGTAGTTGCATGTGTAGCAATGGATTCACAGTGGGCCTGAGTCGGAAACCTTCGTAGTTTAATGTGTTGGAACGTAACCGCTGTGAGATTAGGTGACTTGTGCAGTTGTGAGTAGTGTGACGACACTGACCATATGTATGTATGTGTATATGTATTTGAGTATCGTATGAACTAGAATGGATTTTGTGGAAATACTGGAACTGTATGGAAATGTATGGGACTTGTTTTGAAACTGTACGTATGTGTTTCAAACTGTATCGTATGTATGTGTTATGAAGTATGAAAATGACACTGGTATGCCACACACTGATATAACTTGTTTTCTCCCTTACTGAGAGGTGTCTCACCCCGAATATATACAAATGTTTTTTAGGTCCTTCGAGTAGCCAAAACTAGTATCCGGAAGCGAGGGGTGTGTTTAGCTACTGTTAGTACCTGACAGGTACGAGTTTTGTAAGCGGGTTGTCATGATGAATTTTGTAGACACTCGTAGTATGTATAGTATTGTGGGAATGTATAACCTTGTATGGTATAGACTCTGGTATGGTACAGTTTGATGTATAGAAATACCGTATTCCACTGCGTATTTTGATGAGTATGGACATGTGTATATATGTATATAGGGCATTCGTTCACCCCACGGGGTTGGACCCTCTTTGTACTTGGTATCATTTAATGTTTTAATTGATACAGAGATAGGTTAGGTTACTTAAATTCACCCCTGGGTCCCATTTCCGGGTTTGGGGTGTGACACTCCCATCATCGCAGTCACAAGTTTTCGTTCACTAAAGTCTCATCACCTTTCAAACCATGACGAATCATTGTCAAAATCACCATCTTATAGACTCCTTAATCTTCTCCATATAGTGGACTATTGTGAAAAAACGAATTGCCAAATAGAATATCAGATCAAACACACACTTCACTTAATGATGACAATATAGAAACAAACTTCAACAATTATATGAAAGCAATAACAACAATAACACAAAGAATTATGTGGTTCAACAATGCCTACATCCATAGGAACAAAAGGCAATAATTCATTATCTTCTTGTCTAAAGGACATGAACAAAGGACACGAACAATATAACACCCTCTACCAAATACATAACAAATGACATATAAATAGAGTTCCCAAAAGTTTTCCCTCTAAACCCAAACCGAATTAACGCCCCCTTATTTAAATTTGAAATCTGCGTTGGGTTGCCTGAGCTAACCCGTCGATGCTTTGGGCCAAACCGTTAATGGTTTCAGATAGAATGAAAATTCATTCAGACACTGCCCCAAACCATCGACGGTTACAAGGCTGCCATCAATGGTTTACCCTGCTGCATCCTGATTTTCTTCATGCTTTCCTTTTGTGCATGCTTTCCACTTAGTATTTGAGCCACATATCACAACAATCTCCATCTTGGCTAACATACGCCCCTTAGGAGAAACTGAAAACATGAACCTACTGCTCCACCTTGACCTTAGGACATTAGGTTGGGACCGCCTCCCATCTAGTAGCTAGAGACAAAAACCAAGTCAAAGCAATTGCGTAATTAGGTGTTTTAATTCATGCACTGAGGTGTATATTTTTTATTAAATACCTAATTACTCTCAATATTTTAACATTGTGCTCTATTTATAATATTTGGGTTTTATTGAATGATTTCTAAATTTTTTGGTATTTTATTGCAGGGTAAATTATGAATGTTAAAGCCAATGATACTTCGTAATTTGGGCATAATTCTCCCATTTGAACTCCAATCGAGGTGATTCGAAATTTTGTGAAAAGCTGAGAGAGTGCCCCATAACTTTTGTGTTTTGAGCTTTGAAAGTTACGGGCTGTAGGAAGACCAAAATTAGGCTTGTACGCTGGAAAAAAAAAAAAAAGAAGAAGGAAAAAACAAAAGAAAAGAAAAAAATAATAAAAAAAATATAACATTTGACCCGACCATGCAGCCGGATCCTCTCCTCTTGTGCATGTAGGGCTTTTTTGAATGGGACTCTCTATATATTGTTTTTTTTTCCCTCTTCTTGAAACCAGCTCCCCCTTTCCTTTCCCTTCTCTCCCTTTGCGCTCCTCTCTTCCCAGCTGAACTCTCCTTTCTCTCTAACTCTCTCCTCTTCTCTCACTCTTGTTGAGAGCAACTCTAATCTCTCTCTCTCTCTCTCTCACGGCTTGTTCTTCTCTTATCTCTCTCTCTCTCTCTCTCTTTCTCATTTTTATTTAGTTGTTTTAATTTATTTTAATATACCTTGTTGGAACTTTACTTGGATTTGAGTTTAGTTATTTTTAATTTAAGATTTTGTTTAAGTTATTTGTATTGTTGATTTTAATTTTGCTTTTATTTAAGGTTTCATTGTTGAAATTTAAATACTTGCTTTATTTAAGTTTGGTTGTTCAAGTGTGATTTATTAATTTTTTTTTTTAAATCTTTCTAGAGAATTTAAATAATTGTTGGGTTCCAATTGTCTTAGTTACTATTGTGTTCCAGTTTATTACTTAAGTTGTTAAAGAGTCAATTTTGATTTCGGTGAAACTATTGTTAGGTTGAGTTTAATTTTTGTTTACGTGGGTTAAGTTCAATTGTTTAATTGATGTTTAATTTTAAGGTTGAATGTTTTAGTTAATTAAAAAAGTTTTGATCTTCGGGCTTTTGTTTAGAATTTCATACGTAGGATTTATTTATTGTCTAAATATGACTTAATTACCGTCATTCGTTTCTTGTTATTCTACGTGTATTAAGTTCTTATTTTATATTTTAATTTCATCACAAAATTCTCAAACATCCTAGAAAGCCCGAATCTGAATTGTGTTTAGTAAATCTTTTGCTTATTATTTTCTTTTGAAATTACACTAAATTTTGGAATTAAACTGCATTCCCTGAGGAGACGATCTGACATTTAGGCTAAATATTACACGACAAAACTCCTATACTTGGAATAACTTTCAAGCTGCTCATTTTTCAAGTGAGTCGCAAGCTTCACAGTAGCTCCTAAATTACTTTATGGACATGCCCACTTGAAAATTTTGTAATGATGTGTGTCAAACAGTGCCCCTTGTGCCAAACTAAACCAGGCAAAGACGCGTAGCTAGCTTGCTTGTCCCATCAACTCCATCTCCCTTGTTCCTCATAATATCTCCTCAGTCCATTGAGAGCTGATCCATAACGATAATGCATACTGCCCATCTCCCTCCTCTACGTCCATTATTTCTCCCGGGATGGACACTTTAAATTGGCATCTCAATGAGATAAATTGAATACATATAAAAGACTTCATATTAATATATATCATATCATATCATATCGCCTAGGGATACGATACTGATTGAACAGCCTGAGCAAAATCCACACTACAAAGACTTTTTATATTCAAATTGTAATATAATTCTTTATTTTTTAAACAAAATTATTAATTAATTAATTTTTTTTTTTGTGAAAGCGACTTGCAGTGTCTTTTGTCCATGCTTATAAGTGTGAACGAAATGTATTATGTGTATATATTGACAAGTAATTTTATATGAAAGTGACAAGAAAAACAGTATTTTTACTATAGCTTATAGTAATTTTATATTAATATATCATATCAATAATTATATATATATATATATATATATATATATATGTACGTATTGTTTTTTCACCATTTGATTGTACAAAAATATAACAAGAAAAATGTTAAGAATGTTTGACTAACAATTTTTATAAAATGAAATATTATAAATAATTGGTACGATTTTACCATAATCTATATGTTTATAAAATAATAATAATAATTTAATTGAAAGTAAAAAAGTGAAATCATAAAAATGATATAATCTAAATGAGATGAACTAATAATTAACGAGACCATTAAATTGACTAAGTTGTAAAATAGATTAACTCGATATATTTGAATAATTGTTAGTTTTATTCATTGACTTAAAACTGGTGGGTTAAACTATAAAAGAACAAAAGCTAGCAGACTTTTATGATTTTTACTTTTATCCGATATTTGGTTTGCAAAATCTTTATTTCTAAGAATAGTTGGTTATTATAGATTAATTATAATCAGTTATACAAAAAAAATTATATTGATACATGTTGAATGTTTATTTATTTTTTTATTACATTCTAAATGAAATAATAAGAAACATGCAAGCAATAGTTATTACCCATATTTTCAAAATTTTCACTATGTGACGTCTTATTCTAAAAAATTGTTATTTTTCAAATCAAACGAGTCGTGAGAACATATAAGGCATACTTGTTACTTACATTTTCAATATTTTCATTATATTTCATCTTTCATCGAATAGATATTCTACAAATCAAACAAGTCATTAAATTTACCAAAATTCAAAACCATCCCATATTAAGGGGGTGTTTAATAAAATTAAGCAATTAGCGTTGAATGCTAAATGCAATTCTGAACCAAGTTCTAAATACAAATAAATCAGTTTTTGAGTCTAAGTATTGAATTATTTTAGATGTTTTGTAATTAATCTCTAAATATGTGTATTTTCTAGTTTTAATCTTTTAAACTATCAAGAGAAAACCTATTTATTAAAATTAATAAATATTTTTTGAGATAAATTATATTTATATATATATATAAATTAATGTTTCTCAAATATAAAACATAACAACATTAATTGAAAATATTTTCCAATGTAAATACTTTAAAACATAAAATATTATTTATTGTAAAATATAATAATAAATTATTTTTCTACTTAACAAATCAACTAAATACTTACTTTTTCACCATGTTTTTCAACTCTCTTATACAAAAATCTCAATTTTATAATTTCTATCAATGAATCTAACATTTTGATCCTTTAGATACACCAAGAAAATTTTTGAGAGTTCAAAATCTATTACATTCATGATCTCTATCTACTATGGGTTTGAATTCACCGAAGAATAGAGTTCATTTTAATACGCAAAAGAATATTTGAGTCTTTTCAAAATTGAAAGTCACATTAGTCGAAGATAATATAAGCAAGATGGGTCTTCCTAAATCATATTTTGAGATCTTAACCAAAACATAATTAGAAAAAAATATACAAAAAAATAAACCAAAACATGAATAAAAAGGAAGAAGGAAAATGAGAAGAGGGGAAAGAGAATGTTGCTGTCAGAGTAGCAATGAGAATGTCGAATGTAAAGAGACAACACTAACTTCATGTTTGGAGAGTCCTTGAATTTGGATTTGTATTGGATTTAGATAAAATGTAGTGTTAAATTATTTTGAAATTCGTTCAAATCCACCCAGATCCAAATCCAACATCCGAAATTCATGTTCCGAAACACAACATAAAGGTGCTCATTCAGTAATGGAGAGGCTGGAGAGGTGAGAACTTGGAGAGATAGGGCATGAGTCGTTTGGATTATCATGGGAGGAGAACCAAGGTTGCCTAATTTGTGTTAAAATTTTAGTGGTAGAAAAGTCAAAAAATTTTCTAATTTGTACTCTTACCGAATCAATACAAGGAAGATTATTGACTCTCCTAGAGGCAGTCGAAAGCTATTTTAGAGGTTAACCAAGCAACACCAATTCACTAAATTTTGGACTTTTAAGAACTCAACCTCTATTTAAAAGTCATTAAATGCAAACAACAACAACAACAATACCAACTCTTAATCAGTTGTATGAATCATTTTTTGCCAATTTAAACAGTCATGAGTCATTTCTTTTGACAAATTCAGGATTACTAAATCCTTACTCACTATCTCATTTCAAGTTATTTTAGATCTACCCCTATTTCTTCTACTGCTCTCACAGTAACTAACTCACACTATATAGCCTACGTATAAGTGTCCAAATTAATAACTTTGAAATGATCTTTTAATTATTTTACCATGAGAATGATGTTTCAACATCCTTATGCTGAGGAATATCATGTCTGCGTCATTCCACTCTCGTGTTTGTGTTTGAGCCTCAAAATTAATGGCAAGATTATAATACCACTAGGAATCTTAAAGTACAAGCATAAGACAATTAAACATTTCGTACTTTAAAATAATGTTTTTTAAATAAAACAACAATTCCAAAATATGTCATTGTAGGCTGCAGCAGGCGACGCCTTAATTTTTTATCATATTATTATTTTGTTCTACTCAATAAAATATAACTTTTCGTTCACGTGGTTAATTATTATAAATTCATTGAATCCTTTTTGCTTTAACCTTACAAGAAAATGCTGTATTAAAGAAATTGAAATGCTGTGCAACAATTTTCGGAGCATTCCTTGTATAGTGGTTGTGCATGCACCTGGTACACGTGGCTACAATTTGTATTACCTCCAGGATAGGCTCCATTAAATAATACGTCGACCACGTCAACACTCTTCCCGCCGACATCCTTAAGAAATCGCTTTTAAGTTGCTACAATTTTAATCTTAATTTTAATTTTTGTTTTTATATAGTTTTTGTTGATTGCAAATTAATTTAATAATCATACAGATAGGATTGTGGGTAATTTATAAGCTAAATAAACAGGTCACCTGACTAGTAGCTCGACCCGAACTCTCGGCTTGATCCATTTGTAAATGAGCGGATCACGGGTTGACTCGTTAATAAACGGATTAATTTTCATGTACCCGAACCTATCTTAACCAGACGGGTCACGGGTCACTCGTCGGGTCATGACCAGTTTTATCAAACCTAATTCCCACGTTTTGACCAATTGATCTCATGTCTATGACATAGGATCATTATTAAAATCTAGATAGTTCTAAGCCTATAGATAATAAACGTTATTAGTGTCTATGATCCGCAACTAGGCTTTGTAAAAAATTCTTAAAGGGTCTCTTCTTTTACGGTATTAAAAAAATCACCATGAAATGATATTGATAGGAATCTTATCTTTAGGAAAATGATGTCTGCCTCATGGGCATATTTGTAGTTGATTTGCATTGTTTGATTTTCAAGAATACACATAAGATTTTCATGTTAATGTTTAGTTTAACATGAGAATCTCGCAGGTATTTTTAAGAAGATAATCATTATACACTTGACATGCGTGTAACTAATATGTGAAGAACAATTATATTTTTCAACCTAAAAACCTACTCAAAGTATGTACTTAACTAAAAAAAAACACTAAACATATATGTTAAAATTTTCAATAATTATAAATTTAAAAATATTTACATTTAATAATTGATTAACTGGATTAATTGAATGTAGTTATAGTATCTGAATATTAACTATTATATTAAAACTTTTAAAGATAATAATATAAATTTTATTTAATAAATTAAAAATATCAATTAAAATGTTAATTAACATAAATATTTACACTTTAATTCAAAAGACACTTTAAAAATAAATTGCCTTTGTTGGGAACATTTTGAAAAATAAGTACTTTCATAAAGTACTTTTTTATAAGTACTTGTCACGATAAGTAATGTATGGTTTAGGCGTAAATAAGAACTTATTTCAAAAACTACTTTGTTAAATTACTTTTTTTTTTATAAAGAAAGTGAGTATTTTCCACAAGAAAATATTTTCCTTAAAAAGTATTTATAATAAATAATTTCAGACTATATTTTCATAAGTACTTCTTTAGAAAAATATTTTTTTTCTAGAAAACTACTTTTTTATTAGTGGCTTCAAATTTTTTATAATATTTATACTAATTTAAAATTTTACTTGTATTTTATTTATATTTTATTATTTTAAATATAATAGTGGAGTATTAAATTATATTATTTGATGTTATATTATAAGTGCATGGTTGTTCAGAAGTCAAAATAGTGAGGGCAATTTGATAAAAATAGTATGATTCTTATGGGAATAGTACGTTTTAAGGAAAACGACATTGTAACGTACTTTGAAGCATTTTTCTAATCTGCAGTATTCTCCTATCTTATTGGTGCATCCTTTCATTCACATGAATGTGAACATTCCCTCCATATCAGATATCCATGCTTAAATAAACTTGCAATGAGATGTCATGGACATCACATTTTCGAGAATTATGAAAGATGCCGCAAACCAAACGCTCCCTAAAAGACAAATTTGGAAAGATAAGGGATACTAGAGGCTGAAAAAAATATTCATAGAAACTTATAAACAATAAAGATTATAGGAGGATACATGGAGATTATGGATATGGATATAAAAATGAGTTCAGTGATAATATTTTAGATTTTATCTTGTCTTAGGATTAGCATGAATCGAAAATTTGGTGATACACGATATTTGATCTTGGTATGCTTACCTGAGATGCTCGAATGTGCATCACGTAGTTACGACCACAAAGTAAGAACAACCAATTAATGGCCTTCGCCATCAAAAATCACAAGTTGTTCTACAATAGATGCTCAAGCACCAAAGAATGACTTGTTTAATTTTGAAAAATAATATATATATATATATATATTTTTTCATAGATGCTTTTTTTGACTATTCTTTAATTATATTATTCATATATTTTCAAATATTTGATTATGCTATTTATTAGAAGAGAGATGTTGAATGAAGAAAATAAGTTTTCAAAGATTTCAGTAGACTTTGAACAAATTACGAGTACTTACGTTAAAAGAAGCCGATAAAATATTTAAAACTCAAACATTGCATTTAAAAGTATAAATTTTAAAATTTTACTTTAAATTTATGTAAAATTAAATAAAATTAATATATAAATTCACTCAAATTTAAATTGAAAACCAATTTTATGATAACTTAGAAATGGTTGATAAATAGTTTCAAATATGGAGAAATGATAGCATAGAATGATGGGATGGGGTGGGGCCCTGCCGACACGGTGTACAATTGCACGCCGCTCATCGTTTTATTACCGTGTGTCGCACACACCCCCGCCACGATTGGATGACAACGTTTTCTATTACTATTATTGTTATGATAATAGAGCGTGAGAAATTGAGAAGTTGCGATAAATTGGGATTTTATCGTGAGATGTATATGATATATCGGAACGTGAATGATTCGGAATTCAAATCATGGCGAGATAAATTTCCGTCGTCCTTGAGAAATAATTACGTGACCAAATTTTTAATTATTCAAGAGCGGTACCTAAAGGTCCTATAACACATGCAGATTGTGTGTGATCCCACTTTTAACAAAAAAAAAACAAATATTCTTAATCTAAACGAATACGTGAGATGGAGATAAAGGGAGATGGAGATAAAGGAAGAGTCAAAAAAACGTAAAAAAGCAAAGAAAAGTTGGGGGGCGGGGCGGGGCGGGCCGGCGGGGGGGGGGGGGGGAGGGGGGAGGGGGGAGGGGTGATATGGTACATGTCAATTTTTAAATGTTATATTATATATATATATATATATATATATATATATATCCAATTGACCAACTAGACTAAGAACTAAAACAAATTTAAAAATAAATACTCAAAACTTCACAAACTTCAAACCATATTATTTGAATTGAAAATTTTAATTCAATGTAGTTGATCGAATTTGATTGTTTCGATAAGTACTTTGATCACATTTTAATAGAAATATTCAATTTAGTAACGCAATTTTAAAAGAAACTTTTGGTGATGTTTTTAACTGCTAATAGTGTCGAGTACCAGTGATAGTCTCATTTTTTTTTTTTCACTTGAATATATAAGATTTTTTTTAAATGAAATGTAAAAAATAGATTATTTAAGGTCTGTTCGGTATCATTGTTTTTTTTTGTTTTCTATTTCTATTTCTCCATAGTAAAAAAAAAAAAAAACAAAAACGTGTTTATTTCTGTTGTAAATTTTCTAACTTTGTTGTTGATTTTAAACTATTGGTCAAAAAACTGAAAACTAAATTTTATGGTTTTTTGTTGTTTTCCCAAATTTTATCAAATTTTATGGCAATTTTAGAATTTTATTTTGAAAATTTCAAAATCTTATGAAAATTTTGGCATTTAGTTATTTTTTTTATTGAATTTCTTGAATCTTTTGGAATTAAAATTTTTTCTTCAAGTTTTAACAAAATTTTGAAATATCTTAATTTTAATAAGTGTTGGAAATTTTAAATTATTATGATGTTATGCAAATATAATTTATCTTTGTGAATTTTCTATATTTTTATAAGTTTTTTTGGATTTTTTTTAATTTTATTATATTTTTAAAATTTATATATATATTTTTTTATAAAATTTTTAGAATCGTTATAAATAAAATATCTAGACAATTTACCCCGATATAAAATCCAAAAAGGAGAAGATAAAATTTGAAAAATGCTTTAGAAGGGAGTCAATCCTAGAGCAATCCAATCTCCTTAATTTTAGTTGTTTCCAAAGTCCAACGAGAGCCTAAAATAGAGGTAAAATAATGTGTTTACTCACAATTACAAAACAACAAAATGACAATAAAAAATTTCCTATGGTGTATTTTACATTTTCTCATAATGACAGAAAGGGAAAAAAAATAGACATAATAAATGTTACTTTTATTCTTTCTCGCTAGAATAAAAAGTTTAGTCAAGTAAGTATAAACTTAAAATGACATGAATCATATGAAAATAACTTTCACAATAATAATAATAATAATAATAATAAATAAATAAATAAATAAATAAATAAACCTTCTTTTTATAAAAATAATAAAAATTATATTGATTTTTTAGACTTAAAAATTCAAAAAAAAAATTTTACTTTTTTTTTTTTTGAGGAAGAAATGTTTTTTTTTTTTTTTTCTTTTGAGAAATGGGGCTGGTTGGTTGGCCCAAAGTGACCCATGAAATACGGAATGCCTTCATTTCGCGGTGTTGTCACTTGACATGACTCCTCTCTCTCTCTCTCTCTCTCTCTCTCTCTTATTTTAATTTTTTGAATATATTAACGTTAACATCGTAGCATTTAAAATGTCCAAACGCAGACACACGGGCGACGGAAGGAAGCGTTCGGTGAAGTCAATTACGGGAACCACCGCCCCCTCCACCACACAATTATTTATCTCTCCCACTCCTCCTCCAAATCGTAGCGCGAGAAATTCATCTCTTCTTCTCCTATTTCATTCAACAAACTCCGAGAAGAAGCGTGGCGATACAATGCTCAGCGAGTAGTTTGTCTTCTCCTCTCCCTGAATGACAGACACTTACCCTACCCTGTCAACTTCCAGTCAGATAATGACGTCCCCTTTCTCCCATTTCCCAGACTACCCCCCTCAACCTCAAGTAGTTATGGCGGTCCAATTAATTCAGCTTCTTGTCTGTACTATTATTCAGCACGGGGTTTGGCGTGGACCGCACCCACCAACGGAACGGATGGATAATGAATGAAAGGAGGTGGTGGGTTGGTTGGAGCAGCAGCCTCCCCGTACCCCTTCTTCTATTATTATTATTATTATTTTTTTTTTGATGCAGATCCACGTCTCCAAAGGGAGATAAATTTCAAGAATTCAAGGACGAAAACGAATCCGAGAGAGTTTGAACATCTGACCTCGTGAGAGGTATTCCCGCAATCCGCACTATTATCTGAACCACGCCCTGGAGTCCCCTTCCTCTATTATTACCTATTTATTAATTATATTCTTAAAAATAAGTTAATTAATTATATCCTCATAATTAACCCTATTTTTAATTATCATAACTAACTATGATATTGCATGTAAATACATAAATCGGTATCAGGTATTGATTATTATCTATGAACAAAAATGATTTACGAGCTCCTTCCTTTTCTATATTATGAAAGCACAACATTAATATTATGTTTGTAAGTATAAGTTTTAATGTAATTTTATATTATATTTTATTTATAATTTATAAATATAAATTTAAAATCTCTATCAATATTTAAAAGTAAATATTTTACTTCAAAGAGTACAGGAAACCTCCCCCTGCCTATAAGTCTGTTTCTTAAATTATATATATATATATATATATATCAATTTATTATGTCTAATACTTAAAATAGAATGAGTGGGCTTCAATATAATTTTCGGAAAAGACATTTATGTGCAAGTCTTTTTAACTTTTGCAGATGGGCAGCATAAAGTATATAAATACATATTAAAAACAGGCGGAGGGAGGAGGAGGAGGAATGGTCAAGACGAGAGTCCTGCTGGAAAAAAAGGGGAGTGGTAGTTGAAGGGTCGCATTACACAGTGGCGCCTGCCAGTTTTTGCCCACCTCTGAAACTGACGCAGCAATGGCCAATGGGCATCTTTCAATTTTGGTGTCCTTTTTTTACAAGTTTTTTTTTTTTCCCCAAGACAATATTGTTCAATCTAAATATTTATTCTGTCAGATACTGCAGTTGAAAATTAATTTTTAAAGAACTCAGGGGATGACGACAATTGTTTTAACCAAAAGCTC
Organism: Malania oleifera; assembly: GCF_029873635.1. Taxonomy (NCBI): domain Eukaryota; kingdom Viridiplantae; phylum Streptophyta; class Magnoliopsida; order Santalales; family Ximeniaceae; genus Malania; species Malania oleifera. The sequence goes on from NC_080422.1 coordinate 28,882,348, forward strand.
GTGAGAGGGTCCAACATTTTTATTTTATTTTATATAATATCTATTTATTAAAAGTTGAGAGATCATTACTCGTTTTTATTTATTTATTTATTTATTATTTTCGTTCAAAAATAATAAGAAAATATGTTTAGAGCTCGATAGATTATCCCTCTCTTTTAAAAATAAAAACTAAAAGATAAAGTGCTTGAGATCTTTTCTTCTTTAAATGCATCTTTCCAAAGTGGATTCATTTTGATCATACAACGACAATCTCCGCACTGATTAGTTATGTAGAGAAAATGAAAATTACATTTTGATAAAAATACACATTGTGAACAACCATTTTTCCTAAACCATACACAAACACATGGGCACGCAATCTATAACAAAACATTAAAGATGTATACTTTGCACCACTGGTTCTTGTTCTTTTGTAACTCTGTGTACTCTTGGAGCAAGTTTACTAGTCTCTTACCTTGCCCATTGTAGCTTGATGGAAAATCATACCAAAATTAGGGAGAGGACAATACCTCTTCTTGTTGCTTAAATATTTGTCGGGAAAAATAATTATATGAATATATATGAACCAATTCCCACAAGTAAATCAATGGAGTAATGCAAAATAATAAATAAAAATGAGACATAAAATTTAACGTGATTCTCTCAAATGCTGAGGTATATCCACGGGGCACGGCAAACCAAATCCACTATCACCAAAAAAATTCATACAAAGTGAATACAAAAGGCACGAGCCTTCCAAATACACAAGAGCGTATAAACAAATATAGTAAGATGAAAATGTCTCACCAAATACTCTAAACAAAGTTTTAAAGATGAACCAACCAACCAAAGTATAGCACAATGAAATACCAATATGCTATAAATAATCTACAGCTAGAGTTATACGAAGAAGAAGGTAGCCGCAGGCTGCTGTACTAGAGAGATGACTGGCGCAAGCATGGGCTTGCTGTAGGCGCTGGCTACATGTGTTGGTTGCAGGCGCTAAAGGCTATATGAGTGAAAAACCAAAAAAAAGAGAAAAACTGAGGGTTGACCGAACTGCTTGTTGTGTGTGTGGAGAAGATTCAAATTGGAGGGGCAACTGCTGCGCATAAACTTTGATTTTGAATTTCAAAATAAAATCTCCAGATTTTGCTTCTACTAGGAAGCTAACAAACATTTGAAAACAAAACCTTTTCAAGGCATTGGGCCCCATAGGAGGGAAACCCAACAATATTGACATAAGGAAACCTTACCCGATTATGATCTCTTTGTTGAGATAAGATACACACATTCTTCAATCCCATTAATTGGTGCACCGGACCTAATATGAAATATGATGATCCTTTACCATATGTCCTTTTATATTGATGATAAAAGAAAAAAAATCAACATTTGTTTAGTTTGGCTTTCATGCAAAAATGGATAATGCAATTTCACAAAATTGTAACATATTAGCGTTTTTAGGATGTTTTGATCTCATTATACTCCTTGCCCTCTTCAAGGATTTCAAGTGAAGGGGAAGGACTAATGGTCATGGTAAGCTTAAAGTTCAAATTCGACAAGAAAGGTGTTTTTGCAAAGATGTAGTTTTAATGAACCCTAGGGCACGGTGACACAAAGAACCAACGGCAATATTTTTAGTAGTACTTGGTGCCAACGTTAATGCTAGGAAAGTGTTTGAGAAATGAGTATCTGACGTGTAAGAAGAAGAGGATGGTGGTAGTGGTATACATGGTGTTGGTCATGGTGGGAAGAAGATGATGAGGGATTGTTCGTTTCAAGAACAACAACATAGGAGAAGTCAATGAAGATGTATGATTTTTCACCTTAATTTTGCGTTATTAATTTTTGTTTTAATTTGTCACTAAGTTTGTGTGTTAGAATCTTGTGAGCTTACAATCCTTTCTATAAAACCCAAATTAAAAGAATATTATACATTTTGGGAGAACATGATACTAATAGATCTTATGACAAGTGATCATCATATTAAGGTTATGCACTTGAAGCACTAGTCCATGGAATTTTAGTAAATGTGGACATTGTTTGTGCAAAGAGTCCATGATGAGTAAAGTTTCCTTATGCTAATATTTAAATAATAAGGAAAGGTCCTATCCCGATCTTAGCTCTCCTCAAATATCACAGAATTCTTTGAACCTCAACAATAAAATTCATAGCATAAGATACAAATTTTCAAATTAATTTATGTTTCACGTTCATGTGCTTGTAATAGATTTGGAAAATAATTTTACTTGTTTCGAAATGTAATTATTATTGTTTCTAAAAATAGTTGATCAATTGTAGTAGAGTTAAACTCAAATCTTTCATGGTCATATATATGAAAGATGTGTTCAGACTTGGTTTTAATTTTCCTTGATTTCTTGAATCCAATTCTCACCATATTATAAACACAATAATTTTTTTTTTTTTTTTTTTTGCACGACAAGCATGAAAATTATCTTCATGAAATCAGATTTGGTAAAGAAATGATGTAAAAGAAAAAACAAGCCCTAGCTGCGCTATGCACCCATGTAATTTCTCTTGAAATTTATTAACTGCTGATGATTTATTCTAATTTTAAATCAATCTTAATTATATGTGTTGGTGTGTGAATGATTTTTGCAAAGAACTCGAACCCTTCAACCATGGAAGAGGGATATTCTCAAAATCTGAAATATTAAGTGTATGCCTGTACTATACTTTCTTATTCTAAGGATGAAAATTTTTGTGTTAATTTGTGAGATATTCGGGAGATAGTTTAATGCGTACTCTCAGCGATGACAACATTTGAGCATGAAAATAAATTTAATGTCTCCTATAATCATTTATTTATACAAGTTAATAATGTAAAAGTATTTTAATTTCTATTTGATATTGAGTTGAATTCCATAATTAATAGTCATACCCTATTGACGCATCGTTAGTTGTAAAATTATTAATGAGGATAAAGAAAGTAAATTGGGTACATTTGAAAATTTAAATACCCTAGTATCAAATTTTTAATTATATATTATTCGATTATTTTGCTTCGTTATGGGTTGAATTGTTTAAACTTAGGCACCACTACAATGGCTAAGGGATTTGGTCTATCCCTAATGCTTGAATAAACAATGAGGAATCTGTTTGTGTAGTGTGGCTTTGTTATTTGTATGCATAATGAATACATACATTTACTATTTCTTCCATTGCTTCTTCTTTGCAATTATATGCCATTAAAACATTGTCTGGCATACATTTACTATTTCTTCCATTGCTTCTTCTTTGCAATTATATGCCATTAAAACATTGTCTGGGACCAATTTTGGGTATTGAATTAAGTTCCCTATGGTTCATATAACGATCTCAAAAATAATTATATAAGATTAGTGAAATGATCATGACAAAAAAAAATATATATTAATAATTAATTAATTCTTATTAAATTGAATTAATTAAATGAATAATATGATATATATATATATATATATATCATATTATTCATTTAATTAATTCAATTATATATATATGGTTAAAAGTAATATGTATTGTTGCAAGGTAAAATTAGCAGGGTTGCTCCTTCGACTTTCGTTGACCTGAAAGGGGAAGAGAAGAAAGGCTTGGAAGACCCGGGGTGAACTCTGGGGGATCACTCCAATGCCTAAGTAAGAGAAATGCTTTTAGAGAGGTTGAATGCAACAGTTGAATGAGTTGAATGACTTACCTTAGCCTCTTCCTTACCCCCTTTCTTATAGGAGTTAGAGTTGACCCTTTGGTTGATTTGCCTTTATTGTGCGAGGCTTGAATTGCTCCCAGGTCATAAAGTGTTTGCGCACATCACTTGGCCATTTAAGTCGCTGACGTAGATCTCTTCTCCTCTTTATTGAGTTGGAGTTGATTGCTTTCGTCAGATTATTTGACTTCGGGGGGGGGGGGGGGGACTACGGGTTAGGTGTTGTCTTGCTCTTATTGACTAGTTTATTTTGGGCATATCAATTGTCCCCTTCCCCCCTCAATTTCAAATTTCTAGACGAAATTTTGAAAAATTACTGTGTTTGCACTCCTAGTCCCCAGATGTATATATATAATGCTCCTCCACCTTTCCTTCTTTATTTTTTTCTTTTTTTTTTGAAGTTCCAAACTGATTTGCCGAGCTGAGGTGGAGAACATTTTCCGAGCTGATGTTTCGAACTGAGTGGTGGAGGAGATTTTCTGAGCTCATGTTCCGAGCTGAGTGGTGGAGAACATTTTTCGAGCTCATGTTCCAAGATGATGTTTCGAACTAAGTGGTGGAGGACATTTTCCAAGCTCATGTTCTGAGCTGAGTGGTGGAGAACATTTTTTGAGCTCATGTTCCGAGCTAAGTGGTGGAGAACATTGTCCGAGCTCATGTTCTGAGCTGATGTTTTGAACTGAGTGGTGGAGGACATTTTTCAAGCTCATGTTCCGAGCTGAGTGGTGGAGAACATTTTCCGAGCTTATGTCCCGAGCTGATGTTTCGAACTGAGTGATGGAGGACATTTTCTAAGCTCATGTTTCGAGTTGAGTGGTGGAGAACATTTTCCGAGCTCATGTTCCGAACTGATGTCCCGAACTGAGTTTACCAAGCAGCTTCATGGAGCAATTTTTTGGAGCGGGACTCAAGTTTGTCGAGCGAATTTTGCCGAATTGATCTTACTAAGAAACTTCATGGAGCAATTTTTTTTTGGGGCAGGGCTTGCCGAGCAGTTCGTGCCGAGCTGATTCATGGAGTGAATTTTGCTGAACTGATCTTACCGAGCAGTTTCATGGAGTAATTTTTTTTTGGGGCAAGACTTGCCGAGCAAGTTTGCTGAGCAGTTCGTATCGAACTAATTCATGCGGCGAATTTTGCGAACTGATCTTATCGAGCAGCTTCGTGGCCTTTTATGCCTACTGAGTTGTGCTCATCTGTCGGGATGATTTTGGCCTTCCGAGTCGTGCTCGTTAGTTTGGCCTCTGTGCCTAATGAGTCGTGCTCATCTGTAGGGCTGTTTTTGGCCTTACGAGTCGTGCTTGTCATTTGGGCATTTGATGCTTAATGAGTCGTGCTCATCTGTTGGGCTATTTTTGGACTTACGAGTCGTGCTCATCTGCTGGGCTATTTTTGGCCTTATGAAGCATTGTCTTTCCTGCAAAAGTGTAATAAATACCTATTTAAATCAGTTGTACCTTGGAAAGCCGCAAGTCCTTAATATTGGTGTAACGTCAACGTCTGCGGGGACTATCATACGTATAGGTATTTTTTAATCCTTTTCCTCGAGACGCAATCCCACCCTGCAGAGGAGCTCTCTCAAGATTCCCACTCTCTTGGGGATCCGTGTAGGCCATTCTCTATAAAGGCAGGGCCCCTTCATTTGCTTCCCATCTCATTCAAAGGGTTTTTATCTCTTGCTAGGTATGCTCTTGCTCGGCCTCTCTCCTTGCTTTTCTCCGTTTTTGTGTTGACTTGCATGTTTGTTTTATTGTTCTTCATGTTCTTCACTGTTCTTGATAGAATCTTGCCTGTTTAATCTTATTTTGTATGGTAGCTTTGTTGTTTTTCTCACAAAATTTGTTCGTTTGTTCTCCTTTGGTATCTTATCTCCCTTGTTTTTGTGGGAGGCTCGTTTGTTTGATCTGTTTGGAAGTTCTTCATTTTCATTCGTTCCATATTTCACTCTCTTTATGGAGTCTTCTTCGTAGCAAGTAAGGGCTCCGACCATAGTAAGGAGCGCTCAATGTGACTTGACCCCCGCCGAAATGCAAAATATTCGATATTTTTTTGCCATCCCTTCGAATATCACTATTAGATTACCCGACAGCTTGGAGTCAGCCCTTGATCCAAGCTCTAAAGAGCTTTGCCTTTACACCAACTACCTAGATCTAGGCCTTAGACTACCTTTTTCCCCCTTCATTTCTAATGTACTATGTTTTTACCGAATTGCCCCTTCACAGTTGGTTCCGAATTCCTATCTTACACTAGTGTGTTTTTCTGTCCTCCTTCTCCGGCTCGGTCACCAGCCCACCGTGCCTTTCTTCCGGAGTTGTTTCCAAATGCGGACGCACTCTGTAGAGAAGGAGCTGTATTACTTCAATTCTTTGTCAAGTTATAAACTTTTCACCCCAGGCAGCTCTTCCATACACAATTAGAAGTCTCGGTACTTCTTTGCTTCTTGGGAGATGAACTATACATGCCCTCTTGTATGGTCTGCTCCTCTAGATGGTGACGTTCTTCTTCCTTACCTTTTTTTTTTCTTTGTAGGGCTGTGTGTAGGATACTCGTTTACTTACTTTTTTCCTCTCTCCTTTTTATTGCTTGGGTGGGCCACATTCTTCTGAGTCTCTCCCCTGCTGAGCAGGCCATATTGAAAGATCTACGAGCCCTAGTTCAACAGGGGATGGTCCCTCACGAAGAGCTGCTCCAGGAGTGAGTTCTCGTGCAGTGGGGGATCAGCCCCATTTCCTTAAGTCTTGTCTTGCCTTTGATTTCTATGATATATACTCGGATACTTCTGCTTTTGTTGGTGATTTTATCCCCTCTCTTATTTTTGCAGATATGGACTTTAAAAAATATGAGTCTCTCATGGGGGAAGCTAAGAAGCAGAGAGCGAGTAGGAGCAGGAAGAAAAGAAGAGAGCTTGAAGGAGAATCATCTTAAAGGGATGTGCCCACTGCGGGTGATAGTGAAGCTCCTTCTGGGGAGAACATTATGGTGCCTCCTCCGAGGCCTATGGCTAATACTTAAGTGATTTTTCAGGAGCCGATGCGTTCTGCTTCTGCTTTACGCAGGGCTGTTCACGTCGAAGATTTCGTGCAGGCTCAGTGTTCCCTACCCGACATTCTCTCGGCGCAGATTCAGCATACCACATACCAGGTCTTGTTTTACTTAATATTTTTTGGTCATATTGCTTTTCTCCTTAGACATTACTTTATTATCTATTCTGCCCTTTGTACTTCTCCTCAACTAGCGACGATGGCCTTAGCCTAAGAAGAGAAGGTTGCCGAGATGTAGCAGCAGACCTTGGATGCTAGGAAAAAGTATGTCGTTGCTCAAAATGAACTTCGTGATGCCGAGATCCATGAGTGCGTCCTACAGGCTAAGATTGAGCATATTCGTAGGGAGGAGGTACCTGCCAAAGTGGTTGCCGCTGCTGCTAATGCCTCCTGAGCCGCAGTAAAGGAGTATAAAGACTCCACACAGTTCGTTATGGACACCTCCAAAGCTTACAAGGTGGGGTTCAGGAGGTTTTGGGAACAGGTCAAAACCAAGCACCCTAACCTTCCCCTGGACGGTGTGAGCTCACACAGATATGACAACGAGAGTCCCGAATCCGGGAAAGATCTGGACGAGGAAGAAGATGGGGAGGATGAGGAAGCTGGAGAGGGGAGCAAGGCAAGCTAGTCGGCTGGAACTTCACTTGTAATATATATATTCTTAAACTTCATTGACATAGTACAATTGCTGTAATCGAAACTTTTATTACTGTGTTGTAAGAAACGCTCAAGAATAGTATTTTTTTTAACATATCTGAGTTCCATGTATTATTAAGCTTTTTCCCCTCTACATCCTCCTACTTGTATGTCCCCAACTTTATCTCGGTTGTAACTCTATATGGACCCTACCAGTTTGGCTTCAGCTTGTGCGACCCCCACTCTTTTGGGATTTTTTGCGTCTTCCTTAGAATCAAGTCTCCGGGCTGGAAATTACGCACTCTGACGCAATTGTTGTAATATTTTGCTACCCTCTGTTGGTATGATGCAACTTTTAGACTAGCCTGATCCTATCTCTCCTCCAGCAGGTCTATTTCTGATATGAGCTCTTCATTATTGGCCTGCTCGTTAAAGTATTGCCTTCGCCAGGAGGGGATCCCTACTTCTGTTGGGATGACTGCTTCTACACCAAAGACAAGCATGGACGGGGTTTCCCCTGTTGCTGTTCTCTTGGTGGTGTGGTATGCCCATATGACGGACGGGAGTTCCTCTGTCCACCTGCCTTACATAGATTCGAGTCTCGTCCTCAGGCCGTGCAGTATCGTTTGGTTCATGTTCTCTACCTGTCCATTACTCTGGGGGTGTGCCACTGATGCGAAAACGACCTTAATAGATAGGTCCGAACAAAACTTTTTGAAGTGCTCGTTATCGAACTGCCTCCTGTGGTCGGTAACTATTGCCATGGGATTTCGAACTGGAAAACCATTGATGTCCACACAAAGCGCGTAATATTCCGCTCTATTATAGTGGCTAGGGGTTCGACCTCTACCCACTTAGTGAAATAGTCGATCACTACCACCAAAAACTTTTTTTGACCAGTTGCCTGCGGTAGGGGTCCCAAGATGTCTATTCCCCACTAGGCAAAGGGGCAAGGACTGGTAAGAGGGGAGAGAAGATTAGATGGTACATATGGTACTGCTGTGCATCTCTAGCACCTGTCGCATCGTTTGACGAGTTTGAGTGCGTCTTTCTTCATCGTAGGCCAGTAAAATCCCTACCACATGGCTTTGTGGGCTAAGCCCCTATTGGCAAGGTGGTTTCCGCACACTCCTTTGTAGATTTCCCTTAGTACGTATTTCCCTTCCTCATTGCTTAGACAACGAAGGTATGGTAGTGTTAGGGATCGTCTATATAGCTCCCGGCCTATCAGGGTATATCTTGCTGCCTTCCTTCTCACTTTTAGAGATTCCTTGTTGTCCTATGGTAGGAATCTATCCTGGAGGTACAGGAATAGAGGCGCCCTCCAATCGTCCTTGTTGATTTTAGATTCCAACGAGTTAATGTTGTCCTCCTCATATGAGGGCTTCCCTATCCGCTCTAGATAAATAGTGTCCTTCCATTCCGAACTGGTTGTTAAGGCCAATCTCGCGAGTGCATCAGTCTTTTTGTTCTCGGCCCTTGGTACGCATTCTATATTGAAATGAACGAATGCTTTTGCGTATTCTTGGGCCTTGGCGAGATACTTCTTCATTTTTTGATCCCTAGCCTCAAATTCTCCTTTCAGCTGCTCTACCACTAACTGGAAATCACTCAATACCTTGATCTGTGCCACCCTTAGTGCTTTTACCAAGCATAGATATGCTAACAAAGCTTCATACTTCGCATCGTTGTTGGTTGCCAAGAACTCTAATTTTAGTGCGAAAAGAGTTTCACTGCCGTCCGAGGCTGAGAGGATGAATCCAGCTCCCCCTCCCGCCGCGTTAGATGACCCATCAACGTGTAGCGCCCATACATCTGACTTAGCGGCTAACTCGGGGAGCCTTTCATCTGTAAACTCAACGTGCACCTGGGCCCTGACAGTGGGCCTTGGTTGGTATTGTATATCGAACTCACTTAATTCAATTGACCACTTCGTCATCCTTCCCGAACTCTCTGGCCGCTGCAGAATCTATCTTATTGGTAGGTTTGTTAACACAATTACCTTGTGGGCCTAAAAGTAGGGCCTCAATTTTCATGCAGCACAGATGATGGAGAAGGCTGCTTTTTTCGCCATACAATAGTTTTTTTCGGCTCCACTCAGCATCTTACTAGTATAGTATATGGGTTGATGCCTCCGGCCTTCTTCCCGTGCCAGGACCGAGGTGACGACATTTTTCGTAGATGCTATATATAGGTAGAGGTCTTCTCCTGTCTTTGCCTTCGTTAAAAGGGGTGGGGAACCGAGGTATTGCTTGAGCTATTCAAAGGCTTTAGCGTGTTCCTCCCCCCATTCGAATTCTCCCTTCTTCCTTAGTGCTCAGAAGAAAGGTAAGCCTTTGTATCATGAGCAGGAGACAAACCTATTGAGGGAGGCTATCCTCCATGTCAAGACTTGATCTCCTTCTTCATTTGTGGAGCCTCCATTTCTAGCACTGCTCATATCTTATCTAAGGCCATTCTATGCCTCTATGGGTCACCATAAAGCCAAGGAACTTCCCTATAGAAACACCGAACACACACTTCGATGGGTTCAATTTCATTTGGTACTGGCGAAGGAGTTCAAACGTTTCCCTCAGGTTTTTACAGTGCTTCCCTGCCTCCAAGCTTTTTACCAGCATATCGTCCACGTATGCCTCCATTTTTTTTCCAAGCTGATCTTTAAAGATCATGTTCACCAATCTCTGGTACGTGGCTCCTGCGTTTTTAGCCCAAAGGGCATTACCCAGTAACAATACAAGCCCCTTTTGGTGATAAAAGATGTTTTTTCTTCATCCGCTCGACTCATAGGGATCTGATTGTATCCCAAGTAGGCATCCATGAAGCTGAGGAGTTCATGCCCAGAGGTCGACTCCACTAGCTGGTCGATTCAGGGGAGAGGAAAGCTATCCTTTGGGCATGCCTTATTCAGGTCCGTGAAGTCTATGCAAGTACGCCATTTTCCATTAGGCTTCTTTACTAAAACCACGTTGCTCAGCCACTCCGGGTAATCTACCTCCCTGACGAAGTTGGCTTACACTAGCTTCGTCACTTCCTCGTCGATTATATTGATCCGCTCCATTGCGAAACTCTTTTTTTATTTTTATTTTTTTTTTCTGATTCACAGGTCGGTGGTTGGGGTCGACTTGCAGCCTATGCTCCATGCTACAGGATCGATGCCTGACATGTCTGCGGCCGACCAAGCGAACACATCAACGAATTCGTTCAATAGTTCGCTCAACTCTGCTTTCAGGGTGTCGAGCAGGTGATTTCCGATCTGCATACTTCTCTCCTGGTGGCCTTTTAGGGGTATGTGCATGATGTCTTCATCCACTGTACTGATTTGAGGATACTTGCCCCTTACTTCTAGGTCCTCCACCATTAGGGTTTCTCTTGCCTCCATCTTTCCTTTCAGAGCCATTACGTAGCAGCTTTGAGCAGCTGCTTGATCTCCCTTGACAAACCCTGTCCCGTGTGGTGTAGGGAATTTGATTTTGAGGTGGTATGTTGACGTTACAGCCCGAACTGCATTAAGCAAAGGGCGGCCCAATATGATATTGTACACTGAAGGTTGGTTAACCACAAGAAATTCTGTCAGCGTAGTAACTTGTTGTGGGGTCGTCCCCATTGTCATCGGCAGCGTGATTGTACCTAAGGGGTGAACAACGTCTCCACCGAATCCAACCAAGGGAGTTGAGACTGGTTTGAGTCGTTCCTTACCGATTTTCATTCCGACCAGGACTGACCAGAACATGACGTTTGCTGAGCTCCCATTGTCTATCAACACGTGTCTGACTTTGTAATTCACCACCAGTAGGGAGAGCACTAGTGCGTTATCATGTGGCTGTTGTACCCCTTCTTTGTCTCCGCTGTCAAAGGTTATGTCGTCATCTTTTTTGTTTCGTTTTCTACTTGTTTCCCTTTCTCCATCAAGAGCACCTATTTAGCATGTCTTTTGCGAGCACCTCCACTATCTCCTTCGCTAGCGGATCCTCTGAAGATCACCGCAATTTCCCCTATGACCTGCTCTTCCTTCTCTTGTACACTAGGCTTCCTCTGTTCGAGAGGTTCCCTTTGTGGGTCTTCTTTCTTTATAAACTTTGACAGGTATCCCCTTCTTATTAGGGCTTCGATTTATTTCTTCAACTGGATGCATTCCTCTGTGTCATGGCCATGATAACTATGAAATGCCCAAAACTTGGACATGTTTCGCTTGTGAAGAGGTGTTCGCATGGGTTCAGGCCACGAGACATAGTCCTTCTTTCTGATCTGCATCAGTAATTCAGAGCGCGGTACATTCAGGGGTGTGTAGGTGGAGAACTTATTGGGTTGCCCTCTTATCTTTGGGCTTGTGTGTAGTGCACTAGTCTTTTTTTTTCGCAGATCTATAGGATTCTCCCGTCTCCCTGCTACTACTTTTCCTTTTCTGTTCTATGCGACTTCCTTTTGTGTCCATTATCTCCTCCAGGTTGATGTATTTCTCTGCTCCATCAGCTCCCCCATATCCACCAATGGCTTTTTCCCTAGAGAGTATAAGAAACTTCCGGGCTGAAGAGCCGTTGTCAAGGCTGTTAAAGCCACCCCCATGTCTAGGTTGTGGATTTCTAGAGTTACCGTGTTGAAGTGGTGCATGAATTTCTTTAGAGTCTCCTGCTTTCCTTGTGCCATACTTATGAGATAGCCCGTTGTTTTAGCAATTCTCTGACTACTAAGGAAGTGGCCGGTGAATAGTTGTTCCATCTCTGAGAAGGAACCGATCGACTCGGGTTGCAAAGTTCGGTACCAGTCTCTGGTAGTACCCTTAAGGGTTGCTGCAAAAGCTTGACACATGATGGCGTCTGGAGCACCTTGCAGCTGCATCACCATCCTAAAGGTGTCCAAGTGATCAATTGGGTCGGAAAGACCTTCGTACCTTTCGAAGATGGGCATTTTGAATCTACTTAGCAATGGAGCCTCCATGATCTCTTTGTTGAATGGCGGCTCTGAGGACCTTAGGGAAGCTTCCCCGTAGAAGGGTTTGGTTCTGCCCTCTTTCATCATCTTTTCTATTTGATCTATTTTCTTGATCCTTTCTTCGAGCTCTGTGGATTTTTGTTGGTTGACATCAACACTATTTGCGTCCTTTACCTTCTTGTTGAGGTAGATTTTTTCCTCGTTCTCCTTTGGTTTGTCAGCTTTCTTGTTTGTATTGGGGCTCTCTTGACATTGGTGGAGGACGTGCCCTTCCTGACTCTTTTGTTGTAAGAGTTGGTTGAGCATATCCTTCATTTCCTTTTGGAAAGCGAGGAATTCCTCCTTACTGACACCCGATGGTTATGCGAGTGTGGAGTGGATGGACTAGGACAATTCTTTTCTCGCAGCAAGGATGGAAGTAGAACTGTGTAAGGTTGGCATTGCCTGGATGTCGAAAGTAGAGAGCAAGATATGATTGCCTCTCAAAAGCAGTTTCCACAGACGGAGCCAACTGTTGTAGGGTAAAATTAGCAGGGTTGCTCCTTCGACTTCCATTGACTTGAAAGGGGAAGAGCAGAAAGGCTTGGAGGACCTGAGGTGAACTTGGGGGGATCACTCCGATGCCTAAGTAAGAGAAATGCTTTTAGAGAGGCTGAATGCAACAGTTGAATGAGTTGAATGACTTACCTAAGCCTCGTCCTCGCCCCCTTCTTATAGGAGTTAGAGTTGACCCTTTGGCTTATTTTCCTTTATTGCGCGGGGCTTGAATTGCTCCCAGGTCATAAAGTGTTTGCGCACATCACTCGGCCATTTAAGCCGCTGGCGTAGATCTCTCTTCCTCTTTATTGAGTTGGAGTTGATTGCTCTCGTCAGATTGTTTGACTTCGGGGGGGACTACGGGCTAGGTGTTGTCTTGCTCTTATTGGCTAGTTTATTTTGGGCATATCATGTGTATATATATGTATATAATATTAATATAATATAATATTGTATTATTTAGTTGTAATAATATATATATATATATATATATATATATATATTACATAATGAAGTATCAGGAGCTACCTTAGACTTTTGAAGATTTCAATTTTGGTCGTCTCTCTCTCAGCAAGCTTTCTCCACGCTCTCTCTCTCTCTCTCTCTCTCTCTCTCTCTCTCTCTCTCTCTCTCTCTCTCTCTCTCTCTCTCTCTCCTCATTTTTTCAGAGAATTCTTGGCCAATTGAAGAACGGAAAATACCACTAGATTCCTATCTCGACCACCAACATTTTAATAGGAGTGAATTTGTGATTAGAGCATCGTAGGCACCACTCTTGGGATAAGCTAAACTCACACTCTCTCTTCATTTTCTCCCCAATATTTGGCCAAATTGACGATTAGACACCACCACAGGGTCCTGACTTTGATTTTTTAGCAAGTTAATCGAAATAGATTTTAGGTTTAGGCTTCTTAGGCACTACTCCAAGGCAAAGGTAAGAGGAATAAATTATGTCAGGAATTTTCTAAAATTTAACCAATTAAATTTGCGATTCCAGGATTATCAATATATGTTTTCTGGGTATTCAGATTTATGGAAATTGGATTATTATTATTATTATTATTATTATTATTATTATTATTATTATTATTATTATTATTATTATTATGAATTTATTAAACTAGCGTTATGAGCTTAGGGATTTTATAATAATTATTGTTTCCAAAATTAACTGATTAAATTTGGGTATAAGGCCGCAGGGTTAAAGTAATGGATTTTTTGAAAGATTTGGCCGTTGAAATTATTAGTTTGAGTTGTTAAACATGTTTTGGTAAGGACCAAAATGAGTAGGGTTGACCATCTCAGTTTAGTAAATTATGATTTAATGTTTAAATCGTGCGGCATGAGAATAACATTTTATAATTAAAATAATTGAAATGAGGAATAGCTTCCCAAGAGGGGGGGGGGGAATTGGATTCTTTTTAAATTTTAATGATTTTTAAGACTTTTTGATTTTAATAACCCAGAAAACACAATATATAATCACAATAACCACACTTAAGAAAGCTTGAAATTTAAAATTATAATTCAATCAATGGAGTCAATCAATCAAAAAATATTTAGACTTTCGTTGCTTTCCCTGTAGCCTTTTATTATACACTTTACTTGATTAAGATTTCCGCAGATTAATCAATGTACTCTCCTTTTGGGTTTCCGCAAACAATTAATCAAAACGTACTTTCTATTTATCAAGTACCTCTATATATTCTCAATTTAGATCCTGCAACCTGCACTTATAAATCTTATAACAAAAGCAAGAAAAGTATGTAAAATAAAGCAGAGAGAAAGAGACAAGAATTTTTACGAGGTTCGGCTTCAACACAGCCTACGTCCTCGCCTTTGGTAAAAACCAAAGGATTCCATTATATCAGCTCCGTTACCTGGTGGAACAATACCAATTTACAACACACTCCTTCGATTAGGCTAGAGGCCGCCTCTCCAAATAATAACCCTTTATTCGGTTCAATGACTCAACAACTCTGAATCGTTTAAGAAAGACAATAAAGAAATTTGTGTACAAAAGAGAACTCTCACAACAGAGTGAATTAGTACAACGATTAGCTCACTTTATACCTCAAAGTAATTCAAATATAAGAAATTTCAAGTTCAATACTTAGTATGAATTAAAATAATTTTCCAAAGAAAATGAAAGATTCTAATTGTTGGAAAACTTTGCTTCAAAAAGGTAAATCAATTTCAGATTAGAGATTTAACCTTGAAAGAATTTTAGATCCTTTGAAAACAAAATTTTGAATACTTGAAGATCGGTCGATCTAAAACCTTTGAAAACTTACTTTGATCTAAAAGCCTTTGAATATTTCTGGATCAGAAAATTTGTTGAAAATCACTAGATGTGGAAACTTTAGAAGATTGCTCAATTTCAAAACTCTTTTGGATATCTCATCAATGTTCTCTTTACACTTTCTTCTCATTTTAAAATTTTGAGATTAAGACTATTTATAAAGGCTTTATAAATCATCCATTCCTCCCAAAGATTTCTAAAATTCATTTCCAAATATTTTGAAATAAATAAATTAAAAAACGTGGTTCAAAAAATTTCTCGTTGAGAAATTTATTGCCAATGTTCGAGTGGCAGTCGCCTGTCACAAAGCAACTCTCAACACAGAATGCAGGCGGTCGACTGCCAGAACCAAGGCAGTTGCCTGGCTAGTTAGGCAATCGCCTGTCTAGCTACTGACTTTGTGAGAAATCATTTTCTTAATGTGGCAGTCGCTTGCCTTGTTTTAGCAGTTGCTTGGCCCTTTATTTTTTTTTTTTTCAGAAAATTTTTTCTTCTTAAGTCCTTTTTATTTATTAAAAAAAAAAAAAACTTTTTAGAGTGTATATGTTAAAAAAATAGTTTTGATTTTCTATGAGCTTCAAACCACTTTATATTTGAGTTTAACCTTGAAGTACTTAGATTTTTAGAATATCCTTAATATAACTCTTTTAGTCTTCAAATGTGTTCTTCTATCAGCTTTGTGGTTGCAATCTTTCCTTTGAGCTTTTCATAATATAACTTTTCTTTATAACCCATAAGCCTTTCTTTGTATTTTGCAAGGATTATTCTACAAGGATTCTGTGTAATTCATAAACTTCCTTTTACACTTTGAGCTTTACTATTTTCCTGAATAAACTTTTACTTGAAACATGTTAAACATATCATTTTATTTGTTATCATCAAAATAAGAATTGTAAGTCTCATTAGGCCAACAATCTCCCCCTTTTTGATGATGACAAATCGAGAGAAAAAATAATAAGCTTTTAATATTCATGGCTCCCCCTATTAATAAGCATGGTATATTTAAAGGTATACATAAAGGAAAATACATTAACCATGTAAAATTCATGAACCATACTCCCATATTGTACCATATTTTTGCAATACCATATTTTTGCACTTACAACTTCCTCTCAAATATTCTCCCTCTTTGGACATCAATCAAAAAGGAGAAAAAGATACAAAAACAGAGAAATGCTGCAAGTCAAAATACTAGTTTTAGAACACCAAAGATAGCTTAGCCGATAAAACTGGAATACATAAAAACACATAAAAGTGACAGATAAAGACACATCATTTTGAAGCTTCCATATTTTCACTTTCATCATCTTCTTCTTCTTGTTCTTTAAAGTTATGAGTTCCTTCCTTTTGTTTACTGTCATCTTCTCCTTCTTCTTGTTCACTTTCATCTTCTCCTTCTTTATGTTCTCCAAATTCATCCTCACTGGATGTAGCAGAACTAATACTCATAGGAGATTTTCCTTTAGAGGAACTGACCAACTTTTGCTCAATCTTTTCAACTCGCTTATCAATTTGTGAACAATGAGTTTCTATGGATTTAACCTTCTCTTGCAAAGTACTGAGGCCAGATTTCATACCATCACTAAATGTCATGTAATGGTTGAAAAATGGAACAAACCATGAAGGAGTGTCTAGAGCAAGCTGAACTGAAGGTGTTGAAAAGGAAGATGAAGGAGGTGGTGGAGCAGATGAGACATTCCTATGTCCTTTATGAAACCACCCTTGTGGAGAAATCTTATACCCCATTCGTTTGAGAACGGTATTAGAAAAGATATCATAGTGAGTCTTGCTAGTGAAATTGAATGATGGTGT
Organism: Malania oleifera; assembly: GCF_029873635.1. Taxonomy (NCBI): domain Eukaryota; kingdom Viridiplantae; phylum Streptophyta; class Magnoliopsida; order Santalales; family Ximeniaceae; genus Malania; species Malania oleifera. The sequence continues at coordinate 28,899,293 of NC_080422.1, forward strand.
TAAAACATTAAAATGAGCAAAAACCATATTCATCATTCTAGCATAGGGTAGAATAATACGAGGAGCATCTACTTTCATGATAATCCACTGTATGATCAAACTTGGAAGATCCATCTTCTTCCCTTTCAAAATGCACCACATTACAAAATAATCCAAAAATGAAATGTGATCGTGAGAACCAGATCGTGGTAAAATTTTGTTTGTAATGATCTTGTGCAAAATGAGGGCTTTCAAACTAAGCTACTTATAAAGTGGAGGATGACTAAAATTTACTGGAATGACATTATAACCAGTGGCAAAAACTCCTGTGGTGTAAAACCTTGAGCTATATTCCATTGCTTCTCAATAATATGAATCTCGAAATCCCCTGGCTTAATTTGAAGAATCTTTCTCAAAGATATGGGATTTAGATTGATGTCTTTCCTAAGCAAATTTGTTTTGATTCCATTATCGCATCACTCCATGTTTGCATAAAAAATACGCACAACATTAGGATAATAGCCTTTAGCTTGGTAGGTGATAAATTTATCCCACCCAATGTTCTTGAAAAGTTCCATGATTTCAGGAAAATCGGAATTGAAAAAAATGTTACGTCGAGAACTTTACCTAATATTGGTTCAGTTGAAGCAATTTGATTTCGGTAAAGTTGCTTGGCGTGTGGAGTGACTAACCATTTCTCCAGTTCATCGTTATTGATTCTTGTGGAAGAGGAAGATCCTTTAACACCAACGGATTTTGATCTAGGCATGTTTGGATGAAGAAGAAAATCAAGGAGACTCTAAGCTTAAGCTCGGTTTTTGTGTGGAGGAAGGATTTGATACTAGGTTTCAAGATGTTTTGAGCAAGATTTTTGTATGGAAAGTGATGGAGACGAAGGGTTTTAGAGAGAAAAATGAATGGTCAGGTGCCTAGTGGGTTTTAAAATGACTTAAAATAGGGTTTTAAACCTTACCCGCCACGAGGCAGTCGCCTGCTTCAATGTGGTAGGCGCTTGTCTTTGTGGAATTTCGAAAGACAGTAGTCAGGCAGTTGCCTGGTACCCTGATGGCAGTCGCCTGCCAACCAGAACAGTTTCTAGATTACTTCACGACTGTGAAGCATGCCCAATTCTCTTCTTATAAATATGAATCTTTCTTCCGATAAAGGTTTTGTAAAAATATCTGCTAATTGATCATGTGTATTTACAAATTCTAGTACTATATCTTCATTTTGTACATGATCTCTCAAGAAATGATGTCTATATTGATGTGTTTTGTTCTTGAATGAGATATTGGATTTTTTGAAATATTAATAGCATTTGTGTTATCACATTTGATAGGGATAGTTTGATATTGTATTTGAAAATCTTTTAACTGTTGTTTCATATATAATGTTTGAGCACAACAACTTCCTGCAGCAATGTATTCTGCTTCCGTTGTGGATAACGCTACAGAATTTTGTTTCTTTGAAGACCATGAAACTAGAGAATGTCCTAGAAAATGACACGTTCCACTTGTGCTTTTTCTATCTATTTTATATCCAGCAAAGTCTGCATCTGAATAATTAATCATTTCAAATCCAGATTCCTTTGGATACCATAAACCTAGTTCAAGTGTACCTAGAAGATACCTAAGAATTCTTTTGACAGCTGTTTGATGTGATTCCTTTGGGTCTGACTGAAATCTTGCACACATACATACACTAAACATGATATCTGGCCTACTTGCTGTTAAATAGAATAGGCTTCCTATCATTCCTCGATAATGCTTAGTATCAACTTGTTTCCCTTTTTTTATCTTTGTCAAGACTAGTTGAAGTACTCATAGGAGTTTCTATGGGTTTACTTTCTTCCATATCAAATTTTTTTAACATGTCTTTAATGTATTTAGTTTGATTTATAAAGATTTCATCTTTTGCTTGTTTGATTTGTAATCCAAGAAAGTAATTTAATTCTCCCATTACACTCATCTCGAACTCTTTTTGCATACATGTGGCAAATTCTTTACATAGATCTTTGTTTGTAGCTCCAAATATAATATCATCCACATATATTTGAACTAATAACATATCTTTGTTTTTAGTTTTAATGAATTAGGTACTATCAACTTTTCCTTTTGTAAATTCATTTTTTAAGTAAGAATTTACTTAATCTCTCATACCAAGCTCTTGGAGCTTGTTTCAAACCATTTAAGAGTTTTTGTCAATTTGAATACATGGTTTGGATTTTTAGAATTCTCAAACCCTGGTGGTTGTTTGACATATACTTCTTTGTTTATATATCCATTCAAAAATGCACTCTTCACATCCATTTGATATAACTTAAAATCCTTATGGGTTGCATAGGCTAAAAGCATCCTAATGGCTTCCATTCTTGCCACCGGTGCAAAAGTTTCATCGTAGTCAATTCCTTCTTCTTGATTATATCCTTGTGCAACTAACCTAACTTTATTTCTCACAACAACTCCGTTTTCATCCTTCTTATTTCTAAACACCCATTTTGTTTTTATAATTGATTTATCTTTGGGTTTTGGTATTAGTTCCCATACTTGACTTCTTTCGAATTGATTTAATTCCTCTTGCATAGCTATAATCCAAGAGTCATCACTTAAGGCATCTTCAATATTTTTTGGTTCATCTTGGGATAAAAAAGCATAATGATTGCAAATAGTTTTTAGTGTGGCTCTAATAGTTATTTCTTTTGATGTTTCACCAAGAATTTATTCTTTTGGGTGATTTTTGTCATATTTCCACTCTTTAGGAAGTTTCAGTTTTTTTGAAAGATTTTCATTTAATGCATCATTGTTCTTTTCTTCTTTTATTTCAAGAACATCTTCCTTTTGTGAAGTGATTTCTTTCTCATCATTTATATCTTTAATGTTATAATGATTTGATTCATCAAAAGTTATGTGAATTGATTCCATAATTGTACAAGTTCTTTTCTTATAAATCCTATAAGCTTTACTATTTGTAGAATAACATAAGAAAATACCTTCATCCGACTTTGCATCAAATTTTCCTTGGTCATCTTTAGTATTTAATATAAAACATTTGCAACCGAATACATGAAAGTAGGATATATTTGGTTTTCTATCTTTCCAAAGTTCATATGGTGTTTTATCTATTTTTGATCTTATTGATACCGTCTTATTACAATATAACATGCTTTAATTTTACAGCTTCTGCCCAAAAAATTTAGGTAAAACTATTTTCATTGAGATTATTCGTGCCATTTCTTTGTAAAGTTCATTTTTCCTTCAACAACTCACATTTTGCTGTGGGAGTTTCTAGGTGCTGAAAAATTGGTGAGTTATTCGATTTTCATTACAAAATTTATCACTTCCTATTTTTAAATTCTCTTCCGTGGTCCTTCTAAGCTTTTTACATTATAACCTTTCTCATTTTATAGTTTTCTTGCATCAGGTTATTAATTGATTGCAAGCTCATCTTTATTTGCTAACAAATTACCCAGTAAATCTTGAAAAATCATCTACTATTACAAAGCATATTGTTTTCCACCTAAAGCTTAAAAATATATTAAGGTTCTAGTTAGATCAAATAAGTCTAAGTGTAGAGTTCTAGTATCTTTTGGTGGATAGAATTTTTCTTGTTAAAACTTGTTTTTACTTGTTTTCCCTTTTGGCAATCATCACATATCTTGTCTTTTACATACTTAATATTTGGTATCCTTTACAATGTTTTTCTAGATAATTTAGATAGCAGGTCCATCCAGCATGTCCTAATTTTCTATGGCTAATCAACTTGCTTCATTCACAGGCTGTTAACCAAGTTAGTGTTTTGATTTGTTATCTCTCAAGATTTATACAGTAAACATAATTTATTCTATGGAGCCATAAACAAAGTTTCTTCATTTTTTGGGATCTGGATGACACTTTTTCGTTCATGAATATTCTTCAACCCTTTATCACTTAATGACTGATACTTAAAGATTATGTTTTAGTCCTTCTACTAATAGCACATTATGCTATAGTGAGTGAAGGTTCCCTACCTATTTTACCACCCCACCCTATAGCCAACAATTTTACCTTGCATTGTTACCGAGGTGGGACCTATCCCCCCCTCATTTTGTTTTAAAGGTAGTGAACTTGGTTCTTGTCAACCGGTCATATGTCTTGAGCAACCGCTATCCAAGTACCATTTATCCATTGTCGTTGTTGTCCTAAGTCAACTTATATGAGGGACACTAAGTGTTATTTTTGGAACCCCAATTCTTTTGACTTTCATTCTTTTACTGTTAGTTCCACAATTTGTTTTCCACCATTCTCCTTGGTTTAACATATTTTCTCTTAACCACGACAAATAAACATATATGACCTTTACTTTGCACATATAGAACGTGATGCGTTCATGTTTGTTATGTGATGCCGTGCTAGCATAAAAACCTAAGCTTCCTTATTAAAGTATCCCATGTATAAGCTTTTTGTTCTTTTTATTTGTTTTACCATTGTAGCCTATTCCCTTTCTTTGTTTCCATGAAGCTTTAGCTGTCCACTCATTTTCAAAGTTCTCTTTACCTTTTAGTGAGTTCTAGATAATCTTTTCCTTATCCCTACGATCTTTTTTAGTTCATTTATTTCTAAATTTTTCTTATTCAAACTATCTTAGAGTTTTATCTATCTTGGTTTATTTCTTCTCTCAGCTTCTTATATAATTATTTCTTCTTCTTCATATCTTTGAATGATTCTAGTTGCTTTACTATTCTTGATTCTGATCTTTCAAAGTTATATTTCTTTTAGAAGACCTTTTAGAAATCTTTTATGTAGTAAAAATAATTCGTTTGTAATTCCTTGTTAAGAAGGCAAACTATCCATGACATCATACGACACATTTTGAGATTCTGTGAAGAGTATAGAATTACCTCTTAATGTTTGCCATGAAGCATACATGTGCGATCTCTTGCTCACTGATCAGTTTCGTCGATGGAGCTGAATCATCCAAAGTAGCTTACATTGCTCTTCTTTTTCTCGTCTTCTTGACTAATGGACACTCGTTAATATGCCATGGCTTTTTGCAGTGATAACAGTGGTTCATTCTTACCTTTATTTTCTTCCTACTTGTATCTCCTTTAGTTTTCGTGTATCGAAACTTTCTTAGGGAACCTTTATGTCTTCTATAAGCATTTTCCTAGTTCTTTTAATAATGAATGCCAATTCATCTGGATCTAGGTCAAGTGTTCAATTTCTTCTTCCACTAGAAACGATGGCTAGATTGCTTTTAGAAGATAGGATTTTTTATGCTTTGGTTCGGGATCCTTTCTTTCAGTGCCATTTCATATGTAAGGAAGTGAGCTATAAGTTCTTCAAAGAAGTAGTCTTAAGATTTCTACTTCCGTGATAGCGTGTGGCAATTGGTTCCCAAATAGGAGGGTAGTCCTTTTCGGAATTTCATGATAATTGCTATGTAGTATAGGTTTCCTAAGGGCACTAGAGAGTTATAGTGAGGTATAAATCTGGTATGTTGCTTGATATGTTTCTTCAGAATTCATTTGAAAAGTTCGTATTCACTTGTCAGCATGTCTATCTATTTGCTCTAACATCTACAGTTCCTCATAAGTTAGTATTGCAAATCCTTTAAACCCAAGTATATAGTCTAGAGGGGGGGGGGGGGGAGGTTGAATAATAAAACTCTTTTTGCGAATACGTATTTTTCTACAAAATAAAACTCCTTGGCAAGATACAAGAAATTATATCGCAATATAAATATAACATGCACAAGAATATAAATAATTAGTGTAAGGAGCGAAAGCAAAACACCAGTATTTTTACCGTTGGTTGGCACAAGCCGACGTTCCAGCCTTAGCGACAGCCAAGGGATTCCACAATTCACTAAAGATACTCCTCACCGGCGGAGAAGCCTTACAACTAGAGAACAAATCCCTTCACTTGGGAACAAAACCCTTACGCGCTTACCAAGTAGCCTTCGCTTCGGTTCAACAAGAATCTCAAACATGGTCACGAAAAGAACCTTACAGATATGGAAATACAATAAGACTCCTTAATGAAGCCAATATAAAAAACACAACCAAATTCTCACTTTATTCTCTTCAGGAATGAATTCTTACAAGATAAGGGAGTAAGAGGGATTGGCATGTGAAGAATAACTAAATTGCAAAGTGCAAAAGTTGCTTAAGTTGGGGATTAAAATGAATTATTCACAAATATAATAAAACAAGCTCAAAAATCATACTAAACAGTCTTAAAAGTTTGTATTTATAGCCCAAGAACCTTAGGAGCCATTAACTAGCCGTTGGGGGAAGAATAAAAAATATTTAGTTGGCCAAACTAACCGTTTTTCGCCCGTGGAACCTTTCTGCCAGAATTTGTCGACGAAATCTGATTCGTCGACGAGGGGTCACCTGTAATCACAAAAAAGTGATAAACATGAAGTTGTGGCATTGCGTCTTTGTCTAACTTTCCAGGGACACAAGATTATTATTATTAGTATTATTATTATATTATTATTATGATATATTATTATATTATTATTATATTACCATCTACCCTTCTGTACTTGAGTAATATAGGTCATTACTATTATTTCTATTATATCATTATCATTATTTAAATGAGTATGTATTAGTAGGGTAGATAATTCTGATATCACTACTATTATTTTTTTATTCATCCTGATGTATTATTTGTAAAATTACTTATTGTTTATTAGCATACTATGCATTTGTTCTTTATTTTTCAAATCTTGTCATTATTATATTACAATTATTATTATTATTATTATTATTATTATTAGTTATCATATTCATTATCAATATAAAAGTATAAAAAGAAAAAAAGTAGTTTTAGGGTTTTGTTTGTTTTATAAATAGGAAGGTGAACAAAAGCACACGGGGACGGGGGCGGGGGCACAGCCAGCCAAAGAGAAAAAAAAAAGAAAAAGAAATCTAGTTTCTTGCTTCTTGGTTTCACGCAGGGAGCCGCCCCCGAGGCTTCCTCTCCGGAATCTCTCTGGCTATTTGTCCTCTCATCTCCTTGTCTCAGTTCCAATCTTCAGCTGCTGTCATAGCCACCAAAACAGCCCCAGCCCAGTTTCCCTCCGGCCACGCACAGCCCCATCGCCGCCGCCGTTTCTTCTTCGTTCTATATCACCGTCACAGCCAGCAGCTTGTAGCAGCAGCACACAGCCTCCCTCCACCAGCTCCCTAACCTACAGCTGTAGTAGCCGTGAACACCCGCCCTGCAGCTCTCGGCCATCTCTCTCCTTGTTCCCCTCGGCCACCACAGCAAATCACCCGAGAGTTCACCATTCCAGCCGCTCCTGCCAGCCGCCGTCACCGAAGCCAGACCTCCACCGCAGCTGCTGTCGTGAGCCATCCAACAGCAGCAGACACCAGCGTTC